>NW_027195605.1:112500-159181 GCF_038502225.1 Cherax quadricarinatus
TAGGTTAGGATTTACCTTATCCAACCATCCATGCCAAACTGAGTAAGCTGGGCACAGTTAGGCCAAGCTGTTCACACATTATTTATTTACTGTTTCACAAGTTGAATTGCTGAATTTATTTGTGCTAACCAAGTAATTTTTAATTTGTATACTGCATTTTTATTGTGTGATTTTCATTGTCTTTGACTCATTTTAGTGTGGGATTTTTTATTTGTGCCAGAGACTAGCTTAAGTCCTGTAATTATTTGCTGACGATTGCGGTAACTAGTGACATGGTCCTCAGACAAATAGAGAAACTAAAACCTAACAAATCCCCAGGCCCTGATGAACTGTTTGCAAGGGTGTTAAAGGAATGTAAAGAGGAACTTAGCATACCTTTGGCTAATCTTTTTAACATATCCCTACAAACTGGTATAGTGCCTGATAAGTGGAAAATGGCAAATGTAATACCTATTTACAAGGCAGGTGACAGGTCCTTGGCTTCGAACTATAGACCAATAAGCCTTACCTCCATAGTGGGAAAATTTATGGAATCAATGATTGCCGAAGCAATTCGTAGCCATCTTGACAGGCACAGATTGATTAATGAATCTCAACACGGTTTTACAAAGGGGCGTTCGTGTCTTACTAATTTACTAACTTTTTTCACTAAGGTGTTTGAGAAGGTAGATCATGGTAATGAATATGATATTGTGTATATGGACTTCAGTAAGGCTTTCGATAGAGTTCCACACCAGAGGCTATTGAGGAAACTTAAGGCACACGGAATAGGAGGAGAAATTTTTTCCTGGGTAGAGGAATGGCTGACAAATAGACGGCAGAGAGATTGCATAAATGGGGAGAAATCAGAATGGGGGCACGTCACAAGCGGTGTTCCTCATGGGTCAATGTTGGGCCCGTTGTTGTTCACAATTTACATAAACGACATAGATGTGGGAATAAATAGCGACATAAGCAAATTTGCTGATGACACCACAATAGGCCGTCCAATTCATTCTAAAGAGGACACTAGAGCACTCTAGGATGATTTGAATAGACTGATGCAATGGTCGGAGAAGTGGCAGATGCAGTTTAATATTGACAAATGCAAAGTTCTAAATGTTGGACAGATAAATAACCATGTCACATATAAACTAAATAATGTAGATCTTAATACTACTGATTGCGAAAAGGATTTATGAGTTCTGGTTAGCAGTAATTTAAAGCCAAGACAACAGTGCATTAGTGTTCGCAATAAAGCTAACAGAATTCTTGGCTTCATATCTAGAAGTATAAATAATAGAAGTCCTCAGGTTTTTCTTCAACTCTATATATCCTTGGTTAGGCGTCATTTAGACTATGCTGCTCAGTTCTGGTCACCGCATTACAGAATGGATATAAATGCTCTGGAAAACGTACAGAGGAGGATGACAAGACTCAAGAAATCGTAATGACACGATTGCAAACAAACCATACCCGTCATGTTGACGGCAGTGAAGGGACTAGCTGGAGATTCGTCTGTAAAAACTTGCATTTGTGGTCACAGAGGTGCCTGTGCTAACCTTCCTATGGTGTAGAAATATACCTAGTTGGATGAATCTTATTGTAGCTAGCTGGTCTAGTGGCTAACGCGACGGGCTGGAGTTTTGAGACTCTATGACCGCGAGTTCAATCCCGGCCGGGGGTATGGTTTGAGGATGACAAAGATGATCCCATGTATCAGAAATCTTCCCTATGAGGATAGACTGAGGGCCCTGAATCTGCACTCTCTCGAAAGGCGTAGAATTAGGGGAGATATGATCGAGGTGTATAAATGGAAAACAGGAATAAATAAAGGGGATGTAAATAGCGTGCTGAAATTTTCCAGCCAAGACAGGACTCGCAGCAATGGTTTCAAGTTGGAAAAATTCAGATTCAGAAAGGATATAGGAAAGCGCTGGTTTGGTAATAGAGTTGTGGATGAGTGGAACAAACTCCAAAGTACAGTTATTCAGGCTAAAACGTTGTGTAGTTTTAAAAATAGGTTAGATAAATACATGAGTGGGTGTGGGTGGGTGTGAGTTGGACCTGACTATCTTGTGCTGCTGGGTCTGGTGCAGTGCTCTATCCTTGAGTGGAGATGATCAGACTGGGTGGGTCACTGGGCTAATCCGGGGGGGGAGATTATTGGCCTAATCCGGGGGGACATGACCTGCTCCGCATGGGTCAGTAGGCCTGTTGCAGTGTTCCTTCTTTCTTATGTTCTTATGTTCTTAAGATAAGTTAAGCTCATTAAAGACTAGTAAGCCAAGTGAGGTGTCGAACACCGCAGGTACCACGAGCAGCCACACACCTGTCATTATGTTGCCCAGGTTGCCCCAGTTGAATTTACCGACATTTCACGGGGCCTTAACAGAATATATTGCTTTCTGTTTAAAGCTCAGATAAATGACAGGAACGATTTGTCAGATGCCGTCAAATTGCAGTATTTATGATCACAGCTGAAAGGTCCGGCACTACTAGATTACTGACACTAATTACCAACATGTATGGCAACACTGAAGAGATAAAGGTGGCTATACTTTATCGGTTGTTGGATCTAGAGGCTTGCCGACATGACCGTCAGAGCCTAGAGAAGTTCTGCATTGAAATTATGAGCTTGACAAATAGTTTAGAGATTTACATGATGAAGATGATTCAGAATGGGTCATTAGTCATATGATTCAGAGGAAACTGGCTAGCACTACCGTACACGAGTTGCATTTGAAATATCGGACGAACCGGTTCACTATACAACAAATTGTTGAAGGGTTGGGAGATCTCGTATCTCACCTAAGCATAGGTCAGGGGGAGAAATTACCCACCAAGGTGAAGTCGATCGACCCCTCCAGACACTCGAGAGATAAAGCTAAAACACCTCCTAGGGTCGGCTTATATTATGCCCAGGACAAGTCCTCCACCAACAGGGCCAAGGGAAAAGCCACTAAAACGGCCAGTATGAGACAGTGCGTGTTTTGTGAAAGAGAACATGCTAGTTCAGGGTGCTCGAGCTTCACCACCTATAACTGAAGGGTTCAACGACTGAGTTGAGACTCTGTTTCAAGTGTTGTGGAGAACATTTTGCCAGGGACTGTAATGCCCAACTCAGTGAGTGCCAGGGTTGCCGGAAAGGTAAGCACCACAGTGCACTGTGTCCTTAGGACACCAGATCAGCACAAGCTAAGGAGAGCAAACCGCAGGAAAGGGCGGAGAGCAAGGACAAGCCTGAAGTAGTGGTGAGTGTGGTGAGTGCGGCACCGGGGATTTGTTCTGGTGAGTAGTTTCAAGGTTCGGTGGCCTTGCCCACCGTAATGGCGGTGGTTACGAATGGGAAGAAGTCTGAAATGACCCGTTTGTTCTTCGACGCTGGGGCACAAAGATCCTTTATAACAGAGAGTCTAGCAACTAAGTTGAAGTTGAAGACAGGTGGTAAGGTTGACATGAAGGTGGAAGGGTTTTGTGGGCAGGTCCCATGCAGATCTTATCCGGTTGTCGATGTGACGGTCATATTAGCCGGGCATCGATGGAAAATTTCAGCCTTGAAAGTGAAGAGGCTGCCCAATATCATTACCACTAAGGGACTGGCTGAAGCAGTCAGACATTTAAGGGAGTTGGGTGTGAAGCTGGCAGAGCCAGACATTGCTACAGACAACGTCAGTAATGTAGGAATCTTGGTAGGAGGAGATTACATAGACAAATTCGTGTCTACGAGAAGGGTTATCAAGGAGGGTATTGGCCTGTACAGGACTCCATCGGGGTACATCGTAGGAGGCAGGATACCAGCTCACTTCCCTGCGACCCTGGAAAATGGGGGTCTGGTACTACAGCGACTGAGGCTGTGCTGGTGATGCAGATTGGTCTGAATGAAGATCTGTCAGAGTCGCAAGTCGACATAGCCGACAGTGAGCCAGTCCATAAACTATGGGACCTGGATGCAGCAGGGATTAAGGGTGACCAGCTGTCCCCCGAACACGAAGAGATGTATCAAGATTACTTGAACCACGTGCAGTTCAAGGACGGACAGTACTGGGTGCGACTCCCATGGAAACCGGTACACCCATCGCTGCCCACTAATTTCAAGAAGGCACGGGGTCAGTTGAATTCATTGGTGAACAGCCTGACCAAGAAGGGTCTGGTGGGGAAATACGATGACATTATTAAGGAACAGTTGGCCCTCGGTTTCATTGAGAAAGTACTCAATGCCAGCCCTGGGGAAAACACTCATTATCTTCCACACACGGCAGTCACCAAGGAGTCAGTAACCACTCCCATCAGAGTGGTCTTCAACTGCAGCTCACAGGGGAGTCCCTGAGAGCCATGGTTGAATGACTGTCTGCTCACAGGGCCCTTTCTGATGCAGAAATTAGCAGATGTGTTGTTGAGATTCAGGACAGAGCAGTATGCCTATGCGGCAGATATCAGCAAAGCCTTCCAATGTACCAGGCTGCAGCCACAAGATAGGGACTACACAAGGTTCTTGTGGTCGGCTAACAGGGAGGTGCTCTAGCAAGGGTATGATACCTATAGATTCAGGGCGGTGTTGTTTGACGCCACTAATTCACCATTCTTGTTGCAGGCCACCATAGACTACCACCTTGCGAACTGTAACAGCCCGCTTAAAGAATTACTGAAGACCCTATTTTACGTAGACAACATGCAAGGTACCACCTCAAACGAGAGGCTGTTGATGGACATTTACCGAGAGTCTAATCAGGAGATGCTCTCAGCTAACATGCCATTGAGAGAATGGGTGACAAACAATCCAACGTTGCAAGGCACGGTGGAACGTGACTATGCTGGCTACTCAGTACCTGAGGTAACATCAGTGTTGGGACTGGAGTGGGAAATCAAGGAAGACAGCCTTAGGCTAAAGAGGAAACCTGATGGGAAAGGGAAGCCGACCAGGAGGTCCTTGCTGAGTAAAGTGCAGACTGCCTTTGACCCTTTGGGTTTGTTGACACCCATCACCATTCGAGGGAGGATACTAGTGCAACAGACCTGGGAGCTGAACCTAGGTTGGGACGACCCACTGCCAGAAGCAGTCTGCCAGGAGTGGGATCTGGTTTGCAAAGATCTAGCAGAATTGCATGAGTTCACATTCCCCAGGTCCCTCGGGTGCACCAGGCAAGACTATGACTTGCATGTCTTCTGTGATGCCTCCTCCAGGGAGGAGGATTTACAGTGGGCCCAGAACGACAGGTCCAAGCTCCCCTATGTCAGGAATCTGGTAAAAAAGATACAGGAGCTACAGTCAACGTCAACAATTCTGTATGTGCCTACAGATCAAAACCCAGCCGACCTGATAAGCTGAGGGGTGATGCACAAAAAGCTGAGTAAAAGCAAGATTTGGTTCAGAGGCCCAGACTGGTTACTAGCAAAGGAGTGCTGGCCGGAGCAGAAATTCGGGGAGACAACCAGCAATATAGTACACTTTGTGGGGGTACCTGACACTGAATTATTTGACCCCAGACGTTACTCCTCTTGGAGGAAACTTATAGGAGTCACAGATATGGTATTTTGATTTGTGAGGAAGCTGCATGACAAGGTAAGCCGAGGTCAACAGCTGTCTCTCATGGGTCCCAGAGAATATTGGATATGGCAGTACCAAAGGGAGAGGTTTCCAGGAGTGCTGGAGGTACTGGTGGCAGGGCAGCAGGATACAACGTCGGGTCTTGTGCCCAACGGCGGCTCAGGGAACAGTAAATTGGTTCACTCCCTGGGATTGTTCCTAGATCATGCTGGGCTGATAAAATGCAGGGGAAGACTACAAAACTCTGAGCTCAGTTATGGAGCCAAACATCCCGTGTTACTGGGAAAGGAGGGGTGGGTGTCAGAGTTATTGATACATGATGCTCATCAGAGGACCATGCATGGGGGTTTGGAGATACCCTTGCCAACCTTTGTCAGAATTACTGGGTGCTGAAGGGCCGAGCTGCCATCAAAAGGGTGATAAAAAGTTGCACTGTCTGCCGGCAGTACGATGGGAGGACCCTACTGTACCCAGGTCCCCCACCGCTGCCTCAGGAGTGGGTACATAGTGACAGGCCCTTTGAGACTGTGGGAATAGACTATACCGGGGCTATCATGTTGAAGAACCCAGTAGATGATAAGGCAGGCCCTCAGAAGGTATATGTCTGCCTGTTTACTTGTGCAACTACTCGAGCCGTACATTTGGAGTTGGCAGAGGATATGTTGACAGAGGCTTTTGTGAAGTTGTTCAGGAGGTTTACAGCCAGATTCTCGTGCCTGCGATTGATTATCTCGGACAATGGCACGAGCTTCAGAGTGGCCGATAAAGTTTTCAGGAATCTTATGGACAACGGAGAAGTACGAGAATATCTGAAGAGAATAGAGTGTGAGTGGAGGTTCATAGTTCCCAGAATGCCTTGGCAAGGGGGTTTCTATGAACGCATGGTGGGCACAGTCAAAAGGTGCATTCGGAAGGTCTTGCACGGCAAGAGAGTGAGCACTGATGAATTGAGGACAGTGTTAGCTGAGATAGAGGCAAGAGTCAATAACAGGCCCCTGACCTTTGTGCAAAATGGGATTGATGAGCAGGAAGCTCTCATCACCAATCACATGTTGTTTGGAAGGAGGATTGAGCCCTCCCCTGCAATTTTGAGCCAGTCTTCCAAGGAGCAGGATTATTATGGGCCAGATGGTCCCCCCATCAATGAAGAATTACACAGGAGCCACAATAGACTGGTGAACATCATGGATAAATGGAACCAAGTGTGGCACAGGGATTACTGGACAGCCCTGCGAGAACATTTCTATGGTGCTGACCCCGAGACAAACAAGATGATGCTGAGTGAAGGGGACCTGGTGCTAGTAGAAGCTCAGGAACCCAGGGCATACTGGCCTCTAGGCCTGGTGGTGTCAACCCACCCAGATAGGGCTGGATGGTTGAGAATGGTGAAGGTGAGAATGAACGGTGCTGAGACCATAAGGCCCATCAACAGGCTTTTGCCTCTTTAGGTCCATATGGTGGGAACGGGTCAGGAGAAGTTAGACCAGAGGCTGACCGATCAGAGTGGCCGGACGACCCATCAAACGGCGCTCAAGTCCAGGACCCATTGGGAGGGCCTGCGGGAGGCAGACTTGATCTAGTCCCAGTACCTACCTTCGCAGGCAGGAAGATGTGGAAACTCATTCGGTTCTAAAAGGTTCCACAGGGCAGATACGTCGTACAAAGATCCCAACAGGTTGTGGATGGAACAGCTGGGTTGGGTGGCCCTTAAAACCACCCAAAACACACACACACACCCGGGTTGGCAAAGGTGGTTGGAGGGTACATTTTAATTGATGGATTTATCCTTCAAGGAAGAGATAGGTAGTTTATACTGTTAGTGAACTAATATTTGGACTATTGAGGCAACTGTAGATAATAATAATGCAGACCTAAGATCTTAACATAGGTAGTAATAGGCCGATAATGTAGGCAAACACTAGGTTATATTAGCCAGGGAGAACTGGCAGCCCAAGTTTGAATGCTTGGGCATGGGGTTTTGAGACAGCAGTTCTTTCTTCTAAGATCAGACACCATCCGAGTAACAAGTGCCTTGAACATCAGGGCAGTGCCCCACATGTCTACACATAATAGACCCTGGGGAAATCTGATGGAGGCACCTCGACGTACCGTACAAGTCCTCCTCCATCAGGCTCACACAGTAAGACAACACCTCCCTTTCTTTCTCAGTATTCTGGCCAGTTTCTGGGGGGAATTTGCGAGTGAGTTGAAATGTGGGTCTTTGTGCAGCTGGATGGCCAAATGATCGGAATTAAGGCTCCCAGTTGCACGTGGTTCTGAGGGGAAGTCCAGAGGGGCTAAAGCTTAGGGAGGTTGAAGACCGAGATATATTCTCCAACACCAATAAGTTAGTACTTTATTCGTGCATGCAGGTGAGATTTTCTTGCAACATTCATCAGTCATTAATGGAAATCTGTCCTATAAGCCACTTGTGAGGCTGAGGTACCGACCTCAGAGCTCGGTGTCAACAGAGCTTGCTAGGGTAGGTAACTCACATGGAGGCAGTCCAGACAAATTTTCACAATATATATATATATATATATATATATATATATATATATATATATATATATATATTTATATATATACATATATATATATGTGTGTGTGTGTGTGTGTGTGTGTGTGTGAGTGTGTGTGTGTGTGTGTGTGTGTGTGTGTGTGTGTGTGTGTGTGTGTGTGTGTCAGGTGTGTGGAGAGTTTCGAGCACGCAACAGGGATGGCCGCATTCGTGCACACCATGGGTGTGCCGGATCATATATGCCCACAGCCTCCACAGGCAGATGACAATTCCAATGGCAACCTCCTCACTTGCAATAACCTTCTGTTGGCATTCAAATCCACTGCTAGCTAGTACCCTATCCCACTTCTTTAAAGTGGCTCACCCATATTCAGCAGGGAAATTCACAGACCTTTTTAAGCAGGTGAATGGAGGTTCCACGACCTTAGAAGCCCGATGCACCATCCAAGCATGGCACAACCTACTCCTGTTCGACAACATCTGTCTTGCAGTTCCTGAAAGACGAGGCAAACTGCTAACCACATCAGTCATCAAGGCAGTGTGCAACTACCCAAGAGCGGATAATTGTGTCCCTCTGCCCCATCATCACAGGAATCACAGAGGTAGACCCAAGAAAAGTTCCACTGAAAATGAGAAAATTTGCGCACAGGTTAGCAAAAAAATCAAAGAAGGTAACACAGTGGGAGCAATCACAATAATTACAAGTGACGACACTGTAGCCCCCAAAGATGAGACCACAGCCCAAGCACTAAGAGACAAGCATCCAACCAGGGACACCATAGCCATCAACAACAACCCTGAGGAAGACCCAATCATTGAACACTTAATTTTGCCAGAATCAGAAGTCTATAAAGCAATTGTGTCATTTCCAGCAGGATATGCAGGAGATTGCACTGGAATTCGACCTCAGCACCTCAAAGATATGGTAAATCCAGTACTCGGTGCATCTGCATCAATTCTTCTCACCGAGGTAACAACTTTCGTCAACAACTGCCTGGCTGGGCGAAAGCAGCAGTAAGAAACATTCGCCTAGAAGCTGCCAATTTACTCCAGCCACACCAACTGGGCTTTGGGGTCTCTCAAGGCAGTGAAGCCACAGCTCATGCGGCAAGGGCCTACATCAGGGACGTACAAGAAGACAAGGCCGTAGTCAAACTTGATTTTAGAAATGCCTTTAATATGGTGAAGATAGATGTTGTCTTGCCAGCTGTTCGGGATCGGTTCCCCAGTCTTTTTTCCTTCATTTCAGCGGGCTACAGCAAACCCTCAATTCTTTTGTTTGGAGAACATGAAATTCTCTCGTCAGAGGGTGTTCAGCAGGGTGACTCACTCGCTTCACTTCTCTTCTGCTTGGCAGTAAGAGAACTAACTTCCAGCCTATGCAGCGAGCTCAACATCTGGTACCTGGATGATGGGACTCTGGCAGACACTGAAGAGTCCCTGTTAAAATACCTACAACTGGTGAAAACACAGGGAGAAGACTTGGGACTCATCCTCAATCCCTTCAAGTGTGAAATCATCACAGCGAACCAGGAAATAATCAATGCCTTGTGAAGAATCCTCCCGGAAGTCTCTACTACCACTCCATCCAACAATACTCTCTTGATAGCACTGCTGGGTCACCAGGCCATCGACACTGTCCTGAAGGACAAATTGAATGACCTGACGAGAATGGAGGAGAGAATAAGCAATCTTGATGCCCATGATGCTCTCTATCTCCTCACAAGGTGTCTTACTATGCCAAGACTCACTTCCTAAGGTGTGCACCCACTTTTGACAACTCAACACTCGACGAATATAACACACGCCTGAGATCAACCTTTCAGGAGACACTGAACCTGTCACTAGAGGATCAGCAATGGGATCAGGCAACCCTCCCAGTTCGACTGGGAGGTATAGGGGTGAGCAAAGCAACGCATGTTGCTTTACCTGCTTTTCTGTCTTCGTTTTTTGGCTTAAAGTGCATTAGTCAAGAAGATTGTCCCTGAATGCTTGAGAGATGTGGTAGGAGCTCAAGACCCCAGGTTCACTGAAGCAGTGATTCACTTGTACACCCTTGCAGACTCCTCCAGTAGACCAGCTCCTCCCAAAGAGCACAAACAGTCCCACTGGGACAAACCGATCATGGAAAAAATCGCCAACACAATGCTCTCCAACGCCTCAAGAAAGGACAAAGCTCGTCTCCTGGAGGTGAAGGCACCACACTCAGGAGATTTCCTTTTAGCTGTTCTCAGTTCCTCCCTGGGCACTCGACTCGACCCACAGGCCATTCGGAATGGTGTTGCTCTTCGCTTAGCTGCCCCCATCCTCACCCAACATTGGTGTATTTGCGGCAGGGCGACGGCTTATCAATTCGGACTTCATGGACTCGTGTGTCACACAGCAGAAGGGAAGTATGCCAGGCATGAGGAGGTCAATGACATCATAAAGAGAAGCCTCGCCACAGCCTGTTGCCTAGCTCAACGGGACCCCCAAGTGCAGAGGTCTGACAGAAGTCAAAAGCGTCCTGATGGAGCCACTATGCTACCCTGGAAGGATGGAAAACAGATTCCCTGAGACTACACCTGTGCTGCCACATTAGCAGACACCTACTTGCCATACTCCATAGCTGAAAGGGGTGGAGCTGCCAGCCATAGGGAGACCCAGAAGATCTGCAAATACGAAGACCTTCCCCATTGCTATAACTTCATCCCAATAGGGTCGGAGACCCTTGGAGCATGGGGCAAGTGTACTCTAAAGTTCCTCAAAGAGCTGGGTGAAAAGCTCATCATAGAAACCAAGGACCACAGGGCGACCAGCTTCCTCTTTCAGAGACTCAGTGTTGCGATCCAGAGAGGAAATGCCTGCAGCATTCTGGGCACGCAGCCCACCGCCGGGGAGCTGGACGAAGTATTTGAGATGTAGCTCTGAGTTGTTATCTGTGTTGTTTTACTTTCTATTGTATTTTGTGAATGTTTTGTCAATGTATTTTGTCTTTAAATGAAATATATATTAAATATAGAGGGTGCCGAATAGGCAGAACTTGCGATCTTCGCTTAAATAGCAACGCTCATCTTGCCATATAGGATAAGCTAAAATTTATGAATGCAATAATTTCGCCAAAATCATTCTGAACCTAACGAAAAAAATATATTTCACTGTGTTTGTTTAGTATTAAATTATTGTAAACAAATCTAAAATATATTTAGTTGGGTTAGGCTAAAATAAATTGTTCTTGTTATAATAAGGTTAGGTAAGTTTTCTAAGATTCGTTTGAAGCAAAATTAATTTTTTTTTACATTAACATTAAAGAAAAAAATATATCTTTAAACGTATAAGAGAAATTTTTAGAAAGGACTTAATTTTAAATGAGTTCTTGCTAAATGACCAGTTTTACATATTCGGCACGACATATATATATATATATATATATATATATATATATATATATATATATATATATATATATATATATATATATATATATGTCTTGCCGAATATGTAAAACTGGTCAATTAGCAATAACTCATTTAAAATTAAGTCCTTTCTAAAAATTTCTCTTATACGTTTAAAGATATATTTTTTTCATTAATGTTGATGTAAAAATTTATAATTTTGCACCAAAAGGAACTTAGAAAACTTACCTAACCTTATTATAACAAGAACAATTTATTTTAGCCTAACCCAACTAAATATATTTTAGATTTGTTTACAGTAATTTAATACTAAACAAACAGTGAAATATATTTTTTTCGTTAGGTTCAGAATGATTTTGGCGAAATTATTGCATACACAAATTTTCACTTGTCCTATATGGCAAGATGAGCGTTGCTATTTAAGCCAAGATCGCAAGTTCTGCCTATTCGGCACGGCATATATATATATATATATATATATATATATATATATATATATATATATATATATATATATATATATATATATATATATATATATATATATATATATATTAACACATCGGCCGATTCCCACCAAGGCAGGGTGGCCCGGAAAAGAAAAACTTTCATCATCATTCACTCCATCACTGTCTTGCCAGAGGGGTGCTTTACCTGGAATTTATCTGGAGAGAGTTCCGAGGGTCAACGTCCCCGCGCCCCGGTCTGTGACCAGGCCTCCTGGTGGATCAGACCCTGTTCAACCAGGCTGTTACTGCTGGCTGCACGCAATCCAACGTACGAGCCACAGCCCGGCTGGTCAGGTACCGACTTTCGGTGCTTGTCCAATGCCAGCTTGAAGACTGCCAGGGGTCTATTGGTAATCCCTTTTATGTATGCTGGGAGGCAGTTGAACAGTCTCGGGCCCTTGACACTTATTGTATGGTCTCTTAACGTGCTAGTGACACCTCTGCTTTTCATTGGGGGGATGTTGCATCGTCTACCGAGTCTTTTGCTTTCGTTGTGAGTGATTTTCGTATGCAAGTTCGGTACTAGTCCCTCTAGGATTTTCCAGGTGTATATAATCATGTATCTCTCCCGCCTGCATTCCAGGGAGTACAGGTTCAGGAACTTCAAGCGCTCCCAGTAATTGAGGTGTTTTATCTCCGTTATGCGCACCGTGAAGGTTCTATGTACATTTTCTAGGTCAGCAATTTCACCTGCCTTGAAAGGTGCTGTTAGTGTGCAGCAATATTCCAGCCTAGATAGAACAAGCGACCTGAAGAGTGTCATCATGGCTTGGCAACCCTAATTTTTAAGGTTCTCATTATCCATCCTGTCATTTTTCTAGCAGATGCGATTGATACAATGTTATGGTCCTTGAGGGTGAGATCCTCCGACATGATCACTCCCAGGGCTTTGACGTTGGTTTTTCGCTCTATTTTGTGACCGGAATTTGTTTTGTACTCTGATAAAGTTTTAATTTCCTCATGTTTACCATATCGGAGTAATCGAAATTTCTCATCGTTGAACTTCATAGTTTTCTGCAGCCCACTGAAAGATTTGGTTGATGTCCGCCTGGAGCCTTGCAGTGTCTGCAATGGAAGACACTGTCATGCAGATTCGGGTGTCATCTGCAAAGGAAGACACGGTGCTGTGGCTGACATCCTTGTCTATGTCAGATATGAGGATGAGAAACAAGATGGGAGCGAGTACTTTGTCTTGTGGAACAGCTTTTCACCGTAGCCGCCTCGGACTTTACTCTGTTGGCTACTACTCTTTGTGTTCTGTTTGTGAGGAAATTATAAATCCATCTTCCAACTTTTCCTGTTATTCCTTTAGCACGCATTTTGTGCGCTATTACGTCATGGTCACACTTGTCGAAGGTTTTTGAAAAGTCTGTATATATTACATCTGCATTATTTTTGTCTTGTAGCACATCTAGGACCTTGTCGTAGTGATCCAGTAGCTGAATCAGACAGGAGCGACCTGGGTTGTATAATTGATGGGTATCTAGATGGGTAGCGATCTTGCTTCTTAGGACCCTTTCAAAGATTTTTATGATATGGGATGTTAGTGCAATCGGTCTGTAGTTCTTTGCTATTGCTTTACTGTCCCCTTTGCGGAATGGGGCTATGTCTGTTGTTTTTAGTAACTGTGGGACGACCCCCATGTCCATGCTCCCTCTCCATAGGATGGTGAAAGCTCGTGATAGGGGCTTCTTGCAATTCTTGATGAACACGGAGTTCCATGAGTCTGGCCCTGGGGAAGAGTGCATGGGCATGTCAACTGCAACATTAACACCCCTCCTTCAGTGTATAGACACTGTACTTCCCATCTCCAAGACTCAAGTCTGGCCTGCCGGTGTTTACATATATATATATATATATATATATATATATATATATATATATATATATATATATATATATTTAAAAGATAAAGAATCACACACAAAGTGGGAGTTGTCACAGCTGCTCTTTGCTGATGACACTGTGCTCTTGGGAGATTCTGAAGAGAAGTTGCAGAGATTGGTGGATGAATTTGGTAGGGTGTGCAAAAGAAGAAAATTAAAGGTGAATACAGGAAAGAGTAAGGTTATGAGGATAACAAAAAGATTAGGTGATGAAAGATTGAATATCAGATTGGAGGGAGAAAGTATGGAGGAGGTGAATGTATTCAGATATTTGGGAGTGGACGTGTCAGCGGATGGGTCTATGAAAGATGAGGTGAATCATAGAATTGATGAGGGGAAAAGAGTGAGTGGTGCACTTAGGAGTCTGTGGAGACAAAGAACTTTGTCCTTGGAGGCAGAGAGGGGAATGTATGAGAGTATAGTTTTACCAACGCTCTTATATGGGTGTGAAGCATTGGTGATGAATGTTGCAGCGAGGAGAAGGCTGGAGGCAGTGGAGATGTCATGTCTGAGGGCAATGTGTGGTGTGAATATAATGCATAGAATTCGTAGTTTGGAAGTTAGGAGGAGGTGCGGGATTACCAAAACTGTTGTCCAGAGGGCTGAGGAAGGGTTGTTGAGGTGGTTCGGACATGTAGAGAGAATGGAGCGAAACAGAATGACTTCAAGAGTGTATCAGTCTGTAGTGGAAGGAAGGCGGGGTAGGAGTCGGCCTAGGAAAGGTTGGAGAGAGGGGGTAAAGGAGGTTTTGTGTGCAAGGGGCTTGGACTTCCAGCAGGTATGCGTGAGCGTGTTTGATAGGAGTGAATGGAGACAAATGGTTTTTAATACTTGACGTGCTGTTGGAGTGTGAGCAAAGTAACATTTATGAAGGGATTCAGGGAAACCGGCAGGCCGGACTTGAGTCCTGGAGATGGGAAGTACAGTGCCTGCATTCTGAAGGAGGGGTGTTAATGTTGCAGTTTAAAAACTGTAGTGTAAAGCACCCTTCTGGCAAGACAGTGATGGAGTGAATGATGGTGAAAGTTTTTCTTTTTCGGGCCACCCTGCCTTGGTGGGAATCGGCCAGTGTGATATACATATATATATATATATATATATATATATATATATATATATATATATATATATATATATATATATATATATATATATATATATATATATATATATATATATATATATATATATATATATATATATATATATATATATATATATATATATATATATATATATATATATATATATATATATATGTCGTGCCGAATAGGCAGAACTTGCGATATTGGCTTAAATAGCAACGCTCATCTTGCCATATAGGACAAGTGAAAATTTGTGTATGCAATAATTTTGCCAAAATCTTTCTGAACCTAACGAAAAAAATATATTTCATTGTGTTTGTTTAGTATTAAATTATTGTAAACAAATCTAAAATATATTTTGTTGGGTTAGGATAAAATAAATTGCGCTTGTTATAATAAGGTTAGGTAAGTGTTCTAAGTTCCTTCTGGTGCAAAATTATAAATTTTTACATCAACATTAATGAAAAAATATATCTTTAAACGTATAAAAGAAAATTTTAGAAAGGACTTAATTTTAAATGAGTTCTTGCTAATTGACCAGTTTTACGTATTCGTCACGACATATATATATATATATATATATATATATATATATATATATATATATATATATAGATATAGTCCCTTTTTTCCTTATAGCCACCTTCCTCTTCCCGTCGTCACTCATGATGGTGGAGTTCCGTAGTAGCAGCGGCCACGGGGCGTCTGGCTTCCTCTTGCATGGCCGCCAGGAGAAAACCTGCCGCTTGCCCAGGACCCTAGGTGCTCCCCTTACCTCCTCGGTATCCTGCGACAGGTAAGTTCTCCATAGGTACTCTCTGTGCAGATGGTTTTTTCTTTCTGTGTTCTTTCTGTATGTGTACTCTTTAGGAGTTTTCTCTCTGTGCAGTCTCTCTGCAAGTGATCTCTCCTGAAATATTCTCATTGAAGGCATTTTAAATACAGAGGTTCTCTTTGTATATGTTCTATGTGTTCTCTCTGTAGTTGTTCATCTAACCTAACCTGACTGATCTTTACCCATTATTACCTAATCTGACCGAACCTTTCACATCCTTACGCAATACACAAATAACCTAACCTGCCTAACCTGACTGAACCTTACCCACTCTTGTCTAACCTGACTGAACTTTGCCCATCCTTTCCTAACTTGGCCCAGCCCCAGCCTTGCCTGAACTGACTGAACCTTGCCCATGCTTGCCTAAAAAAACTGAACCTTGCTCAACCTTGCCTATTAAGACTGAACCTAGCCCAACCTAACTTAATCTGACTGAACCTAACCCAGCTTTACCTAAATTGAACGAATCTAGCCCAGTCTTACCTTACATAACTGAATCTAGTTCACAATTGCCTATCCTGAGTGAACCTAGCCCAATATTACCTAATCTAACTGAACCTAGCCCAGCCTCACCTAATCTGACTGAACCTAGCCCAACCTCACCTAATCTGGCTGAACCTAACCCACCCTCACCTAATCTGACTGAACCTAGCCCAACCTCACCTACTCTGACTGAACCTAGCCCAACCTCACTTAATCTGACTGAACCTAGCCCAGCTTACCCTAACCTGACTAAACCTAGCCCAACCTTACCTAATCATACCGATATACGAGCCCCAAAGCACCTAGGGTGTACAAGAGCTGCCAGCAGTCACCAGTTCATTAACACTTTTACCAGTAAATGTTTGCCAGTAAACTTTCCATATCAAACTACCTTTTTTAGTAGGCTTTTACACCAGCTTTCCAACATTGAAAAAACTACCTGTGTCAGCTGTGGCTCTATTACCAAGTGAGATGTCGCTTTGGTAACATGTAATTTCTGAAAAAAAAAAACTGAGTCATGGCTCTTGTGCAAATATACACCAATATACTACAAATGATACTAAAACAGGAAAATGTTTCTGGGTCTGCCAAAGCGACATGAGGAAATGAGAACAAATCTAATTTATTCTGAAAGACAAACACCAATAAAAAAAATATTCTTTTTGGAAAATTTCACAGACCTGTATGACAGTTGGGAAAGTAAAGGGAATGGGTTAGCTGGAGCTGTCACCCCTGGTGCTGTCTTGGAAGAAAATACCTGTGAAGATATAGAAATGCAAGACAGTGCACCAAATGGAGATAATGGTGCTAGTACTGTAGTAGGAGGAAATGACCAAGACATAAAAGATGCAGAAATACAAAACAGAAATACCACAGGAGATTGAGAAAAAATGGACCATACTTTGGTGAAGGGTGTTGATACTCCACCAGATATAACTTGTGGTGGCACTGATGCTGGTACTGGTACTGCAGATAGTGATGGGCCAGTAAAAATTGCAGTAGGGAACCTGATCACAAGAAATCTTGGCAAACAGAAGTCACATCTATGTAAATTCTATGCCTTGGATATCTGTAGGAATGGAATATCTGGGAAAACAAGTGGGATGCGCAATCGTAACCATCCTCAAAAAAATGCCGCGACCACATGACCAAAGTAGTGAAATTCGGTCCATGAAAGAAAATGGTACAACACACACTGTCGGGCATACCATTCAGAAGGGACAAGAAGGTACAGATCACACAGATCTTGAGAAATGAACCAAGGTATTTACAACCACTCCAGAGACAGAGATTTTTTAGTGCAAGGGAGAAAAAGAAACTGGCAGGAAATGACAGAAATACAACACATCGCATCACTACTAAAGTGGAGGCACAGTCAGTAACCTCTGCTCCAGAGCAACAGATATTAGTGCCCGCAAACAAAGACCCCTACATACCATCAATACGACAACATTTATCTTGGCAAATATACAGGGTTAGATCTAAAACCATCAGCAAACAACAAAATACCTTTCATCTGTGGGCTGCTCACAGAGTCAAATGCAATATTTGCGTCTTACACAGAGACCTACATAAAGAATCACTTTGACAAGGAAATATGGATCCAAAATTATAACATATTCAGATGCCATAAAAAAAACAACAACAAGCAGTAAGGGGCAGAGGGGTGGGTCAGTATATCACAGAATTACTAAACATCACAAATGTTGTAGTTGAAACTTTAGTAGTAAAGCTTGACAACAAAACCATGTCATTGTGCTTGTATACAAGCCTCCTGAAGCAACTTCTCAACAATTCCAGAAACAAATTTTGAGAATTGACTACTGTCTGGAAAATCTCACAACTCCTGCTCTAAACATCTTGCTGTTGGGTGATTTCAAATTAAGACACCTAAGATGGAGGAATGTAGCAAATAATGTTTCAGCAGAGATAACCCCAGGAGGCAGCTCAGATGAAAATTCACACATCATGACCTATTAAACCTCTGCAACAAATTCACCTTAAGCCAGCAAATAGTGGAGCCAAGAAGACTAGAAAATACACTGCATCTCTTCTTCACTATTAATAATGACTTGATACGAAATACTATAACAATACACTAAGATCATAACATAACAGAGGTACAGACATGTATGCGCAAGACTCCTGACATGCATAAGAAGATCAGTTATGAGGGTGCCTTCACCAAATTTAATTTCATTACCAGAATCATACAGTGGGATCAAATTAACCATATCCTCAATGACACAAACTGGGAAGATATTCAAAACAACATGGATCCGAACCTTTGGCTAGAAAGAATTAACTGTGGCACTTGAGGTCTGCTCAAGGCACTTTCCTTTAAGAAAAAAGAAGAGAAGATGTAAACTAGAAAGAGACGCTCCCTATACAGGCAAAGATGACGAATCACAGAGCTGCTAAAAGGGGCCGGTATATCTGAAATATGAAATGAGGCACTGGTCAGAGAAATAGCAAATATATACGAACTTAAGCTTAAGAAATCATATAGGAAACAAGAAACACTGAAAAAAAAATGAAATGAAATTAAAAAAAAAAAATATTTCATATGCCAAATCTAGTGCATAAACAACATTCGGTATTGGACTCCTGCTTAAACAGGATGGGACTTACACAGATAGCAACAATGAGTAAGATACTGAAGTCCCATTATGACTCAGCGTTTAATTAGCCGTTAATCTGACTAAGGGTCGAGCGACATTCAAAATTTGGTCAATTCGAAAATTTCTGAAATCCTAACACAAGACTTTGAAAAAGCATTCTGCCCCAGGCCCAGACTCGTGGAACTCCGTGCTCATCAAAAATTGCAAGAAACCCTTTTCACATGCCTTAAAGATTCTGTGGAGAGGAAGCATGGACACAGGGGTCATCCGCCACTCACTAAAAACAAGACATAACCCTACTCCACAAAAGTGGCAGTAAAGCAATTGCAAAGAATTACAGACCGATAGCACTAACGTCCCACATCATAAGAGTTCTAAGAAGCAAGATCACCACCCACATAGATACCCATCAGTTGCACAACTCAGAGCAGCATGGGTTTAGAACAGGTCGCTCCTGCCTATCCCAACCACTGGACCACTATGTCATGGTCTTCAATGCTCTGGAGGAAAAGTAAAATGCAGACTTGGCGAAAGCCTTCGACAAGTGCGATCATGGTGTAATAACAAACAAAATGTGTGGTAAAGGAATAGGAGGAAAAGTGGGTAGAAGGATTTATAACTTCCTAATAAATGAAGCACATACAGTAATAGTAAACAGAGTAAAGTCAGAGGCGGCTGCAGTGAAAGCTCTGTTCCACAAGATACAGTACTCGCTCCCATCTTGTTCCTCATCCTCATATTTGCCATAGACAGCGATATAAGCCACAGCACCGTGTCCACCTTTTGCGGATGACAATCGAATTTAAATGACAGTATCATCCATCTTAGACACTGCAAATCTCCAAGCGGACATCAACTAAAGTTTTAAATGGGCCGCAGAAAACAATATGAAATTTAATGAAGACAAATTTAAATTATTCCGGTATGGAAAACTCGAGGAAATTAAAACTGTATCGGAGTATAAAGCAAAATTCCAACCACACAATAGAGTGAAAAACTAATGTGAAGGACCAGGGTGTGATAATGTCAGAGAATCTCACTTTCAAAGATCACAGCAATGTATTTACCGCATCTGCTAGGAAAAAGAGAAGATGGATAATGAGAATTTTCAAAACTAGAGATGCCAAGCCCATGATGATTCCCTTCAAAATCCTTCTTCTCTCTTGGCTGGAATATTGCTATACACTAACGGTCCTTCTCAAGGCAGGTGAAATTGTAGACCTTGAGAATATATGGAGAACTTTCGCGGCACGTACAGTTATGATAAAATATCTAAATTACTGGAAATGTTTTAAGTCCCTCGATTTCTACTCTCTGAAAAGCAGGCGAGAAAGATACATAATAATATACACTTAGAAAATCCCAAATCTGCACAAGAAAAACACTTCCTATGAAAGCAAACGATTCGGCAGAAGATGCAGGGGCGCCACCAGTATACTAGGAGACAACACAATAAATGTCAAGGGCCCAACACCGTTTAAGTGTCTCCCAGCATATATAAGGGGGATTACCAATAGACTCCTGGCTGTCTTCAAGAAGGAGCTGGACAAGCGACTAAAGTCAGTACCTGACCAACTGGACTGTGGTTCATAAGTCGGCCTGGTTGATCAGGCCCTGATCCACCACGAGGCCTGATCACGAACCGTGTCGCAGGGCATTTACTCCCGAAGCCCCTCTAGGTAACCTGACTGAATTTAACCAAACCTTACCTAAACTGACTGAAACTAGCCCAATCTTACCTAACCTGCTGAGCCTAACCCAATCTTACCTAACCTGCTGAGCCTAACCCAATCTTACCTAACCTGACTGAATATAGCCCAGCATTACCCGACTCAACCTAGCACTGATTAACTTAATCTATTTGTAGATAAAAAAATTTAGTTTGAAAAAAAAAAACGGAAGTGTTGGAATATTGACGTTGTGGAAAACATTAACCATTGTTGAGGGTTTTCTCTGTACGTGTTTTATGTAGGTGTTTTATGTAGTTGTTTTATGTAGGTATTTCACGTCGGTGTCCTCTGTAGGCGTTTATGTAGGTGTTTCACGTACGTGTTCTCTGTAGGTGTTCTCTGTAAGTGTTTTATGTAGGAGTTTTATAAGAGCAAAAGAACATAAGAAAGAAGAAACACTGCAGCAGGCCTACTGACCCATGCGAGGCAGGCCAATGTCACTTCCATGGTTAGACCAATGACCCACCTGGTCAGGCCACTTCCACTTAAGGAAGGAACATGGCATAAGACCTAGTAGCACAAGCTAGGCAGGTCCAACTCACACCCACCCACACCCACTCATATATTTATCCAACCTATTTTTAAAACTACACAAGGTCTTAACTTATATGACAGTACTCGGGAGTTTGTTCCACTCATCTACAACTCTATTACCAAACCAGTGCTTTCCTATATCCTTCCTGAATCTGAACTTTTCCAACTTCAAACCATTGCTGCGAGTCCTGTCTTGGCTGGAAATTTTTACCACGCTGTTTACATCCCCTTTATTTATTCCTGTTTTTCATTTATACACCTCAATCATATCCCCCCTAATTCTACGCCTTTCTAGAGAATGCAGATTCAGGGCCCTCAGTCTATCCTCATAGGGAAGATTTCTGATACATGGGATCAACTTTGTCATCCTCCTCTGAACGTTTTCCAGAGCATTTATATCCATTCTGTAATACGGTGACCAAAACTGTGCAGCATAGTCTAAATGAAGCCTAACCAAGGATATATAGAGTTGAAAAAACAGCCTGAGGACTTCTATTATTTATACTTTTTGATATGAAGCCAAGGATTCTGTTAGCTTTATTGAAAACACTTGTGCACGGTTGTTTTGGTTTCAAATTATTGCTAACCAGAACTCCTAAATCCTTTTCGCAATCAGAAGTATTAAGATCTACATTATTCAATTTACATGTGGCATGGTTATTGTCCGGTTCAACATTTAGAACTTTGCATTTGTCTTTATTACACTGCATCTGCCACGTCTCCGACCATTGCATCAGTCTATTCAAATCTTCCTGGAGTGCACTAATGTCATCATTAGAATGAATTGGACGGCCTATTTTGGTGTCATCAGAAAATTTGCTTATGTCGCTATTTATTCCCTCATCTATGTCGTTTATGTAAATTGTGAACAACAAGGGGCCCAACACTGACCCCTGCAAAACACCACTTGTGACGTGACCACATTCTGATTTCTCTTCATTTATGCAAACTCTCTGCTGCCTATTTGTCAATCATGCCTCTACCCATGAAAAAAATTCTCTTCCTACTCCCTGTGCCTTAAGTTTCCTCAATAGTCTCTGATGTGGAACTCTATCGAAAGTCTTACTGAAGTCCATATACACAATATCATATTCATTACCATGACCTACCTCCTCCAACAGTTTAGTGTTTGAGGAGTTTGTAGTGATATGTTGGAAAGATTAGCCAAAGGTTTGCCAAGTTCCTCTTTACATCCCTTTAAATACCTTGCAAACAATTCATCAGGGCCTTGGGATTTGTTAGGTTTTAATTTCTCTATTTGTCTGAGGATGATGTCACTAGTTACCCCAATCATGTATAGTTTATTATCGTCCTGTTCTACTTAATTTATTATTTCTGGAACTTCGCTAGTATCTTCCTGATTAAAAACTGAGAGGAAGTAAGTAATGTATTGATAATTTTACACATATCCTTGGCACTGAGAGTGATCTGACCTGAGTTACTCTTAAGTGGGCCTATCTTGTCCCTAATCTTACTTCTGCATACCTGAAAGAACTCTTTTGGGTTAGTTTTCGACTCCCTTGCGACCTTAGCCTCATAATCCCTATTTTCTTTTCTTATTCCTTTTTTTATTTTCTCTTTAATTGAATATATTAGTTTCTAAACTGCCCTTTCCCTCTTTAGATAGTCCTAAATATGCCTCTCATTTGACCAGTGAGAATTTTAATCTATTGTTCATCCATTTGGGATCATTTTTGTTATATCTAATTTCCCTACTCAGAACAAAAGTTGTCTGGGCAGCCTAAACTATGCTCTGCAAAACGTCATATTGGCAATCAACACTACCTGGGTGGGTTAAATTGGGATAACCTGACCCATAGTCAGGTCATCCCAATTTAGCCCACCCAGGTAATTTCTCAGTCCCATGAAATCGGCCAAGCGGAAGCCTGGGACAGAGACTTGATTGCAGTTTACTGGGTAATTCCACAATATATTGAAATTAAGTGATTTGTAATCATTTTCCCCAAGCTCATCATTAGCCTCAAGATTATTAATTAGTGAATCTTTGTTGGCAAGAACCAAGTCAAGCAGATTGTTTCCTCTACTTGGTTCTGTCACAAACTGTTTTAATAAGCAATCCTGAACCTTATCAAGAAAGTCACTAGACTCAAGATTTCTTGTCACATTGTTCTAATCAATTTGTCTAAAGTTAAAATCTCCCATTAACACAACATTTTCATATCTAGATGCCTTATGAATTTCGTCCCATAACAGCTTACTGTACTCTGTATCAAGGTTAGGGGACCTATAAATCACACCCAAAACTAATTTTTCATGCCCCTCGAGAAACTGTAGCCAAACAGATTCTGTGTCTGATTTTCTATTCTTGTGTCACGTCTAACACAACAATTTAAATTATCTCTGACATACATCGCCACTCCACCACCCTTCCTGTTGACCCTATCAGTGTGGAATAGTTTATAACCCTGTATGTTGCATTCAGAAGACATTTCTCTATCTTTCAAGTTGAACGAGGTCTCTGTTATAGCAATAACATCTATATTACCTGCACTTCCACTAATCTTAGCTCATCTATCATATTTCTTAAACTCCTATTTGCATAGTAAACCTTAAGGGAGCTTGTCACTTGTTGCCCTCTACTGTCTCTCTTTGTTTGCTGATCAATTGCTTTGCCTTTACTAGCAACTTTAATTTGAATATTGTCTTTTAAACATATCCCTGGGGTATCCTGCTAATGTATGCTGTTTCCACCCATAATGCTGCAGCCTGATTGTTTCCCACAAACACCCATAACTCTATAATCTATCAGTTTAAAGTCCTAGACAAGTCATCAGTGACTCCCTCAATCGAACTGGCTAATGCAACCACTCCAGCCCCAGAGAGATAAACCCCATCTTCAGGTGTTTTATGTAGGTATTTTATGTAAGCGTTCTCTGTAGGTGTTTTATGTAAGTGTTCTCTTTAGATGTTCCCTGTGGGAGTTTTCTGTAGGTGTTTTTTGTGAATGCTTTCTATAGGCGCTCTTTGTTGGTGTTTTATGTAGGTGTTCTCTGTAGATGTTCTTTGTAGGTCTTCTCTGTAGATCTTCTCTGTAGGTGTTCTCTGAAGATGTTCTCTGTAGATGTTTTCTATAGGATTTCTCTGTAGGTGTTCTCTGTAGATGTTCTTTGTAGGTGTTATCTGTAGATGTTCTTTGTAGGTGTTATCTGTAGATCCTCTCTGTAGGTGTTCTCTGTAAGTGCTTCTATAGGATTTCTCTGTAGCGGTTTTCTGTAAGTGTTCTCTATAGGTGCTCTCTAGATGTTCTTTTTAGGTTTTCTATGTAGGTGTTCTCTGTAGATGTTCTTTGTAGGTGTTCTCTGTAGATGCTCTTTGTAGGTGTTCTCTGTAGATGTTCTTTGTAGGTGTTCTCTGTAGATGTTCTTTGTAGGTGTTCTCTGTAGATGTTCTTTGTAGGTTTTCACTGTAGATGTTCTTTGGTTTTCTAAGTAGGTGTTTTCTATAGGTGTTCTCTGTAGGTGTTTTTTATAGGTGTTCTCTGTAGGCATTTTCTATAGGTATTCTCTGTAGGTGTCTTCTACAGGTGTTCTCTGTAGATGTTCTTTGTAGGTTGTCTCTATAGATGTTCTTTTTAGGCTTTCTAAGTAGGTGTTTTCTATATATATTCTCTGTAGGTGTTTTCTATAGGTGTTCTCTGTAGGTGTTCTCTGTAGATATTCTTTGCAGGTGTTTTATATAGGTGTTCTCTGTAGGTGTTCTTTGTTTTTCTCTGAAGGTATCTGCCAAATAGATGTTCTTAGTTTAGGTCTTTTCCGTGTTATTTTTTATACCTAGTACATTCAGTTCAAAGAATATTGTAAACTCTATCCTCCGTCTGTTAAGTGAGGTATCTTATTAGTCACTCTGTTGGTATTCTCTGGTAGAGTTGAGTTAACTATAAAATATTATTTTTATGAACCAGCCAACAAGAATGGCAAAATTATTTACTCGGTAATTAATGTTTAGGAAGTGAACAGGCGAGACCACCACAGCAACATCGACGTCTCTTGAACGATGCTAGAACAGAGAGAGAGAGAGAGAGAGAGAGAGAGAGAGAGAGGGTGAGAAAGAAAGTAGACAACGCTTGAGTGGTTATGATGTCATTTTGTTACCTATGGGGTCGTGTAATACTCTGATTTTTCGTTAACCAAGAACAATGCATTTATTACGTATTCAGCCTTCCAATTAGCAATAATCTAGTTATTTTTAGTGGTTTTGTATGCAGTAGATACTGTATATGTGTACCTTCTCTCGTTTGAAAGCATTTATTTATCAGTTAATGTTTGCCCCACAGACGTGTTGAGGGTGATACCTTCGTGATAAAGTCGCCGGGTTACCCTGGGCAGTACTCGCACAACCTGGAGTGTCAGTTCACGGTGGTGCGGGGACAACCCAGCCACTGTGGGGTGCAGCTGCTGGTGGAGACATTCATCGTGGAGGACGGCAGCTGTATGTTTGACTACCTGGAAGTGCAAGGACAGCGGCTGTGTGGCCAGCTTTCTCCAGGCTTCACACGTATGTTTGGTTTATTGTACAAAGGACCGTCTCACCGCTCAGACTGATACACATTTTCCTCTCTCTCTCTCTCTCTCTCTCTCTCTCTCTCTCTCTCTCTCTCTCTCTTCTCTCTCTCTCTCTCTCTCTCATACATAAAAGTTTATACAAGGTTATGTTAAGAATTCCTACCTATATTTACAAGCTAAGATCTGTTATTACTTTCCTCAGCTCATTTATAAGTAAAGACAAGGGAGGAGGATGAGACTACAAGTTCCTGAGGAGGACTAAGTCCACAAAGAAAACGGATTCAGTCTGGACTCTAGGACGCTGAGGTCAGTGGTCAGTACGCTGAGGTCAGTGGTCAGAGTATGCTGAGGTCAGTGGTCAGTACGCTGAGGTCAGTGGTCACCTGCGGTCCTACCTGCCTATGCTCTTGGGAGTTAGCGTGGGCTGTTACCAAGCACCATGGCTTGTTGTAGTGTTTTAGAATCTGAGGTTCAAGTGTTGAAGAAGGAGATTCTACTTCTTCAGGAGGAAAATAGGAAGCTGAAGCTTCGCATAGATGAGTTTGGGAGCGAGTGTGAGAAGGATTTAGCTGGTAAGGAAGGAATGGTCACCAGCAGTGATAGTGGCAGCCGCTCTAAGTGGCAAGTGGTTCACAGTTCAGGAAGAAGGAAGATGAGGAGAGTTAATAGAGAAGATTTGAAGGTAGAAAATCGATTCTCTGTTCTCCAAGATGAGTGTACTTCAGTGGTTAGTGAGGTTGAAGGTACCACTGATTCCCCTGCTAATCAAGGTAAGAATATTTTAATAGTAGGAGAATCTCAGGTAAAATATATTGTGAAGGCTTACTCAGCCCTGTAACAACTTCAGTCAGTATTACTCAGGCTGGCTCCTCCTCAGGAAAATTAATGAATAGAAAAAGAAATAATAATTCACAAAGATAAACACTTTATTATTTATTAAATCAAACATAAAACAATAAAACATGAAAGGTATATCCTATTTGAAAGAAAAATGAAAAATTAAATGAATAAAATAACATTTGAACTCAACGCTAATATCTACTGGGGTGTCTGGTGTTGGTGACACTGTTGTTGAAATCGTAGCCGTTGCTGATGATAGGGGGGGGGGTCGCAGGTGTTGGTGACCATCCACTGGCTAGTTCTTCACAGTATACCAGTGAGTAGTATCCCGATGACAGGAAAGCAGGTTCTTTACCGCTGCAATGATGTGGGGTTACGTCCTGCAATTTCATACAGGTGCACAGGTACTTAAATGCAAAATGGGGAAGTCTCTGGACGTTAGTCCTTCTCCTTTTCTGCTCGTTGATTGCCAGGTGACCCTCTCTGACATCCAAGCTGGAAAGATAGACAGGTTACCCACTGCTTAAATAATCACTCTCCATGGCAGTGTACATTACTCAAAAGACTTGGTGATTATTACAACAGTCAACATAGAGCAAGGCTGAAAGGACTAAGTTTATTATTGGTCAAAAGTGAAGCTTTTAACCAATAAATCCACTAGAATACAAGGCAGGCATGTACTTACAGTAGTGTTGGGAGCTGTGAGTCGAGTGATTTACTGTTTGACCAGAGCCCCACACGTCACCTTTCGAGGGGGGGGGGAAGAGGGAGGGGAAGGGATAGCAGGAGCTAGACTGAGCCTACGTTAACAAGCAGCCGGCAACCAAACTATCACTTTAGGGGTGGGGAAGAAAAGGTGGGAAAAACGGGAGCGTGACTCACCCTACCTTAACTAGTAGCTGGCAATGAAACTATCGTTACTTTATCTCTACTCCTATCTATTGAACTTTTCCCTCACATATATGGACTGTGCATTTTGTAACAGAGACAGAAAGGTCAGACAGAGAGTGTGTCTTCCTGGAGCTGGTGTTGGTGACATAGTCAGCAGGTTGGATAATATTATGGCAGGTAATGGGATCAAGCCCATTATCTGTCTTAGTGCTTGGGGTAATGACATTGGGAAGGGCAGGAGAGAGGAGCTGCTGGATAAGTACAGGTCAGCCATAGAAGTAGTTAGGTCTAAGGGAGGGATCCCAGTCACATGTAGCATCTTGCCTAGAAAGGGAGTGGGCAATGAATGGATGTCTAGGGCAATTGGTATAAATTGCTGGCTAGACAGGTACTGCAAGGAACTTGCAATCCCATTCATTGATACTGGGACCTATTCTTTGACAAACTTGATATGTATGCAAGGGATGGGGTTCATCTCTCTGGGGATGGAGTGGTTGCATTAGCCAATTCAATTGAGAGGGTAATTGATGACTTGTCTAGGAATTTAAACTGATAGATTATAGAGGTATGGGTGTTTGTGAGAAACAATCAGGCTGCAGCATTAGGGTTAAAAACAGCAGTTATTACCAGGATACCTCAGGGATATGATTAAAAGACAATATTCAAAATAAAGTTACTAGTAATGGCAAATCAATTGATCAACAAACAAAGAGGGATAGTAGAGAGCAACAAGTAACTAGCTCCCTTAAGGTTTACTGTACAAATAGTAGGAGTCTAACAAATAAGATAGATGAGCTAAGATTACTTGCAAGTGTAGGTAATATAGATATTATTGGTATAACAGAGACCTGGTTCAACCTGAAAGATAGAGAAATGCCTTCTGAATGCAACATACAGGGTTATAAACTATTCCACACTGACAGGGTCAACAGGAAGGGTGGTGGGGTGGCGATGTATGTCAGAGAAAATTTAAATTGTTGTCTTAGACATGATATAAGATTAGAAACATCAAACACAGAATCTGTTTGTCTACAGTTTCTCGAGGGACATGAAAAATTAATTTTGGGTGTGATTTATAGGCCCCCAAACCTTGATAGGGAGGGCAGTAAGCTGTTATGGGACGAAATTCATAAGGCATCTAGATATGAAAATGTTGTGTTAATGGGAGATTTTAACTTTAAACAAATTGATTAGAGCAATGTGAAAAGAAATCTTGAGTCTAGTGACTTTCTTGATATGGTTCAGGATTGCTTATTAAAACAGTTTGTGACAGAACCAAGTAGAGGAAACAATCTGCTTGACTTGGTTCTTGCCAACAAAGATTCACTAATTAATAATCTTGAGGTTAATGATGAGCTTAGGGAAAGTGATCACAAATCACTTAGTTTTAATATATCATGGAATTACCCAGATAACTGCAATCAAATCTCTGTCTCAGATTTTCGCTTGGCCGACTTCATGGGACTGAAAAATTACCTGGGTGGGATAAATTGGGATGTCCTGACTATGGGTCAGGTAGGTGATCTTGGTTGCCAATATGACGTTTTTCAGAGTATAGTTCTAGCTGCCCAGACAACTTTTGTTCCGAGTAGGGAAATTAGATCTAATAAAAATGATCCCAAATGGGTGAACAATAGATTAAAACATCTCATTGGTCAAAAGAGAGGCATATATAGGCGTATCAAAAGAGGGGATGGGCAGTTAAGAAATCAATATATTCAATTAAAGGGAGAAATAAAGAAAGGAATAAGAAAAGCAAAAAGGGATTATGAGGCTAAGGTCGCAAGGGATTCAAAGATTAACCCTAAAGGATTCTTTCAGGTATACAGAAGTAAGATTAGGGACAAGATTGGCCCACTTAAGAATAACTCTGGTCAGATCACTGACAGTGATAAGGATATGTGTGAAATTCTAAATACCTACTTCCTCTCAGTTTTCACCCAGGAAAATAATAGCAATATTCCTGAAATAATAGATTATGTAGAACAGGATGATAATAAACTATGTACGATTGCAGTAACTAGTGACATGGTCCTCAGACAAATAGAGAAACTAAAACCTAACAAATCCCTAGGCCCTGATGAACTGTTTGCAAGGGTGCTAAAGGAATGTAAAGAGGAACTTAGCATACCTTTGGCTAATCTTTTTAACATATCACTACAAACTGGCATAGTGCCTGATAAGTGGAAAACGGCAAATGTAATACCTATTTACAAGGCAGGTGACAGGTCCTTGGCTTCGAACTATAGACCAATAAGCCTTACCTCAATAGTGGGAAAATTTATGGAATCAATAATTGCAGAAGCAATTCGTAGCCATCTTGACAGGCACAGATTGATTAATGAATCTCAACACGGTTTTACAAAGAGGCGTTCATGTCTTACGAATTTACTAACTTTTTTCACTAAGGTGTTTGAGGAGGTAGATCATGGTAATGAATACGATATTGTGTATATGGACTTCAGTAAGGCTTTCGATAGAGTTCCACACCAGAGGCTATTGAGGAAACTTAAGGCACACAGAATAGGAGGAGAAATTTTTTCCTGGGTAGAGGCATGGCTGACAAATAGACAGCAGAGAGTTTGCATAAATGGGGAGAAATCAGAATGGGTGCACGTCACAGGGGGTGTTCCACGGGGATCAGTGTTGGGTCCGTTGTTGTTCACAATTTACATAAACGACATAGATGAGGAAATAAATAGCGACATAAGCAAATTTGCTGATGACACCAAAATAGGCCGTCCAATTCATTCTAATGAGGACACTAGAGCACTCCAGGATGATTTGAATAGACTGATGCAATGGTCGGAGAAGTGGCAGATGCAGTTTAATATTGACAAATGCAATGTTCTAAATGTTGGACAGGTAAATAACCATGCCACATATAAACTAAATAATGTAGATCTTAATACTACTGATTGCGAAAAGGATTTAGGAGTTCTGGTTAGCAGTAATTTAAAACCAAGATAACAGTGCATTAGTGTTCCAAATAAAGCTAACAGAATTCTTGGCTTCATATCTAGAAGTATAAATAACAGAAGTCCTCAGGTTGTTCTTCAACTCTATATATCCTTGGATAGGCCTCATTTAGACTATGCTGCTCAGTTCTGGTCACCGTATTACAGAATGGATGTAAATGCTCTGGAAAACATTCAGAGGAGGATGACAAAGATGATCCCATGTATCAGAAATCTTCCCTATGAGGATAGAATGAGGGCTCTGAATCTGCACTCTCTCGAAAGGCGTAGAATTAGGGGAGATATGATCGAGGTGTATAAATGGAAAACAGGAATAAATAAAGGGGATGTAAATAGCGTGCTGAAAATTTCCAGCCAAGACAGGACTCGCAGCAATGGTTTCAAGTTGGAAAAATTCAGATTCAGAAAGGATATAGGAAAGCACTGGTTTGGTAATAGAGTTGTGGATGAGTGGAACAAACTCCCGAGTACAGTTATTCAGGCTAAAACGTTGTGTAGTTTTAAAAATAGGTTAGATAAATACATGAGTGGGTGTGTGTGGGTGTGAGTTGGACCTGATTAGCTTGTGCTGCTGGGTCTGGTGCAGTGCTCCATCCTTGAGTGGGGATGATCAGACTGAGTGGGTCATTGGGCAAATCCGGGGGGGGGGGTCATTGGTCTAATCCGGGGGGGGACATGGAACTGCTCTGCATGGGTCAGTAGGCTTGTTGCAGTGTTCATTCTTTCTTATGTTCTTATGAAAGGCTTCATTATTCCTCTCTGTCAAATTCATTATACCCTATCCTAGTGCCCAAGTACCATTGGCTGACCAGGCTGATAATTAAAGACTCCCACCTACAAATATCACACAGTGGATCACAAGACAGTGTGCGTCAAATATGCAGAACAGACAGTGTCAACACAGTTCATAGCTATACAACATGTCGGCGTAATCACAAACGTATTAGCCGCAACTATCGTCAAGCCTCTCACCCAACCAGACAGGTAAGGTATGTCACACCCTGTGAAGACAACGGTGTAAACGGAGGAAAATGGGGCAAACATTGCTGTGGACCGAAGCCATTGGCTCAGTGCATGCCAGGACCACAGACAGTTTAGTGTCACTTACATTGAACTGCCCACCAAGAGCAATGTCCCTTACAGAGACCCCAGCAGCCTCCTTGCTACACCGCATGACTGACGAGGTAGCTAGACAACATATCAGAGGAGTCACAGACAGTGACCTTGTTTGACCAGGTAAATCAGAGACCGCTTCTCCAGTGTGGGAAATGAGTGATTTACCATTACTCCTAAGTCTTGAGGAAGGGGGGAGGACGTTAAGAGAGGGAGTAAAGGAGCCTGTAACATGATGCTGATGGATATCGTTGTCACATTTTTTTCACTACTAAGCTCTTAATTAATACTGAGTCTAGAGAATAAGCAAATAAATTTAAATAAGCTTAGAACATAGATTAAGTAGCCTAGTATATACGATTACCTTTAACCCTGCCTACACAATTACACCACAGTGTAATTGTGTAGGTGGGCACAGCCAACCCGACAAGCTCAGTCGCTCACCACAAATCACAGAAACGGAAAGACATCCTCCCACGCTAAACCGATTATATAATATTTAGTGACTCAATATACGTTATGTCACGGTGTTCCTAAAGGGATTCAATTATCCACATCCACACATCAAGGCGGTAAGTGCTTGCTAATTATGCCAAGTGGAAGATCTCATACCTCACCTGAAATCCAGGAAAAGCAAAGAGGAACACCTGCACACCTACACACGAGACACGAAACTGACTTTGTTTATAAGGTAAGAAAACCTTTTATAGAGCATGGGATGGCAAGTGTTCCTCTAGGATTTACTTAATGATCTGAATGGATAATTAACTAATCAGTAAAACACACCCCTGTTCTAGACAACAGATCTATCCAGGCCGGGTCCACACGTGAGGTAAGTCGTCTTGTTCAGTTCTCTATTCTGTGCAGATGTCGATGATACGGGACAGACAATCCAAAAGAGTTAAAACAACTTATCACAAGCCTAGTGCTCAGGGTTAAGGGCAAACAATGTCTAACTTCGGCTAGGTGCCTATATTTATTCGGGGTCTGGCTGTGTGGCGATAATACCGGGTGATTTGATGCTGAGTGCGCAGGTTGGAATATTGTTTTTGATTGGGAGATAATGTTTGTAATTCAATGATAGGTAGGATAATTGAAAGATAGGTAGGATAATTGATTCAAACGTAGATGTTAGGGAACTTCAGGAGGATTTAGACAAACTCTACTCTTGGTCAGAAAAGTGGCAGATGCAGTTCAATGTGGATAAATGCAAGGTTCTGAAGCTCGGGAGTGTCTATAACCCTAGCACTTATAAGTTAAATAATGTAGAACTTAGCCATACAGATTGCGAAAAGGACTTGGGGGTTATGGTAAGCAGCAACCTTAAACCAAGACAGCAATGCCTAAGCGTACGTAATAAGGCAAATAGATTACTGGGATTTATATCAAGAAGTGTAAGCAACAGAAGTCCAGAGGTCATACTGCAGCTTTATACATCATTAGTAAGGCCTCACCTAGATTATGCAGCTCAATTCTGGTCTCCATATTACAGAATGGACATAAATTCGTTAGAAAACATTCAGCGTAGGATGACTAAATTAATACATAGCATTAGAAATCTTCCTTATGAAGAAAGATTGAAGACTCTTAAGTTACATTCACTTGTTAGACGAAGAATGAGGGGAGACCTGATCGAAGTGTATAAGTGGAAGATAGGTATTAATAAAGGGGATATTAACAAGGTCTTGAGGATATCTCTCCAAGAGAGAACCCGCAGTAATGGATTTAAATTAGATAAGTTTAGATTTAGAAAGGACATAGGAAAGTATTGGTTTGGAAATAGGGTAGTTGATGAGTGGAACAGTCTACCTAGTTGGGTTATTGAGGCTAGGACTTTGGGTAGTTTCAAATTTAGGTTGGATAAGTACATGAGTGGGAGGGGTTGGATTTGAGTGGGACTTGCACATCGGAGCTTGTTTCTTGGGTGGCATTGAAAATTGGGTTGGGCAAATGTTTTGTTAGTGGGATGAATTGTAAAGGACCTGCCTAGTATGGGCCAACAGGCCTGCTGCAGTGTTCCTCCTTTCTTATGTTCTTATGTTCTTATGTTCTTATGATCGCTATGGAAAATTTTCTAGGGTGCTTACCTGTATGTACCTCAACATTATATACATACCAGTAATCTCATTGGGAGACAATCATATTGTTTACCGTAGTCACCCCGTGGGTGACTTTAAACTAGGATTAGTTAGAGGTATGGGTTTAGAAATGATTAATAATAAGTATGGATATATTGACTTATGCTCTGATATTAAGAATCTTAATAGTAACTGTCATGTAGTAACTCTGGGTAATGATAATTTCAGAAATTGTGTAAAAACAAAGATGAATAGGAAAAATGTGCAGAAGAAAAAACATATGATGGTATTTTATGCTAACAGTCGAAGTGCAAGAAATAAAATTAATGAACTACGTTTGGTAGCATGTGCTGGGAACTTTGATATCATTGCATTAACTGAAACGTGGTATGATTTAAAGAGTCGGGATATGACTGTTGAGTGTAATATTCAGGGATTTAAGTTATTCAATGTGGATAGATGTAATGGGAAGGGGGGAGGAGTTGCATTGTATGTCCGAGAAAATATTAATTGTTGCATAAAAACAGGTATAAAAATAGATGGAGCAGTAACAGAGTCTGTTTGGGTAGAGTTCGTGGAGGGTCGAGAAAAACTAATTCTAGGTGTAATATACCGACCTCCAGGCTTGGATCACGATAGAGGGAGACTTCTTTGGGACGAAATTGTTAGGGCTTCTGTACACAGTAACGTAGTCATAGTAGGGGACTTTAACTTTAGCCAAATTGACTGGAATTCTTTGACAGGTAATCTAGAGTCCAGTGACTTCATGGAAACAGTTCAGGACTGTTTTCTGAAACAGAGTGTAACTGAACCTACCAGGGGTAATAATTTGCTAGACCTAGTCTTGTCAAATAAGGAAACACTCGTGAATAATCTGGAGATCACTGAAGAGCTTGGCGCAAGTGATCACAAATACATCACCTTTAGCATTAATTGGGAATGCAAGAATAATGATAATACAGTAAAAATCCCCGTTTTTCGTTCTGCCGATTATAATGGACTTAGGGAACATTTGTCTAATCTTGATTGGGGTTATCTAGCTAATGATTTTATTGACGATAATCATACTTATGAATATGAAGGGATCTGCTTTTATGATTGTTTTCTAAATAATGTACACAGTGCCCAGAATATATACATTCCCCAGAGAGAAATTAGGTCTAATAATAACGATCCCAAATGGGTTAACAGGAGGCTAAAGCATCTATTAGGGGAGAAAAGGGGAATTTATAGGCGCATCAGAAGAGGAGAGGTTAACCTTACTGACCAATATGTTCAGCTTAAAAGAGAAGTAAAAAAAGCGATTAGAAAGGCTAAACGTGACTATGAAATTAGAGTTGCTAATGAATCAAAGACTAATCCACAGGGGTTCTTTCAAGTGTATAGGACGAAGGTGAAGGAAAAAGTAGGACCTCTGAAATCTGGGAATGGACAGCTGACGGATAATGAACTGGAAATGTGTTCCTTATTTAATGACTATTTTTTGTCAGTTTTTACACAGGAAGATGTAAATGAGATTCCAGTAATTAACAATTATTTAGTTCCTGATGAATTCAAGTTAACTAATATTACTGTCACGAGGGACATGGTTATTAAACAGATAGACAAACTGAAACAAAATAAGTCCCCGGGACCCGATGAGTTGTTTTCAAGGGTACTTAAGGAATGCAAGATGGAGCTTAGTCAGCCATTAACGAGTGTATTCAATACGTCCATCCTTACCAGTGTTGTGCCAGATATGTGGAAGATGGCTAATGTGGTTCCTATATTCAAATCAGGGGATAAGTCCACTCCTTCAAATTACCGTCCAATAAGCCTGACATCTATAGTGGGCAAGTTATTAGAATCAATTATAGCTGACATTATCAGAAGTCACCTTGAAGAGCATAACTTGATAAATGAATCTCAGCATGGATTCACGAGAGGTCGTTCCTGCCTGACAAACTTACTGACGTTCTTCAATAGAACATTTGAGGCAGTTGACAGTGATAAGGAATATGATATTGTTTATTTGGATTTTAGTAAAGCCTTCGACAGAGTACCTCACAAGAGACTCTTAAGAAAAGTGGCAGCTCATGGTATAGGAGGTAAAGTTCTAGCATGGATTGAGGCATGGCTTACCAATAGAAAGCAGAGAGTTACCATTAATGGAGTGAAATCTGATTGGGGATTAGTCACTAGTGGCGTTCCACAAGGATCAGTTTTAGGCCCTCTCTTGTTCATAATTTACATTAATGACCTTGATGAAGGGATTACTAGTGACATGAGTAAGTTTGCTGATGATACAAAGATAGGCCGTAAATTCACTCTGAGGAGGATATCAATGAACTCCAGGACGATTTGAACAAATTAATGTCTTGGTCTGAGAAATGGCAGATGAAGTTTAATGTGGATAAGTGTAAGGTACTTGCCCTTGGTAATGAAAATAACCCTCGAAGCTATAATCTAGGTGAAGTAGAGCTTGGTCATACAGAATGTGAAAAAGACTTGGGAGTCATGGTAAGCAGAAATCTAAAGCCAAGACAGCAGTGCCTCAGTGTGCGCAACAAGGCCAACAGATTACTTGGATTTATCTCAAGAAGTATAAGTAACAGAAGTCCAAAAGTTATTTTACAGCTCTATACATCACTAGTGAGGCCTCATTTGGATTATGCTGCTCAGTTTTGGTCCCCTTACTACAGGATGGACATAGACTCATTAGAGAACATACAGAGAAGAATGACTAAAATGATTTACTGTGTAATAAAGTTGGTAGAATTACCGACAATATGTAAAGTAAAAGGACACAAGTGCAACTAATGTGACATTTATTGTGGCAACGTTTCGCTCTCCAGGAGCTTTATCAAGCCATTACAAACAATACATGGACACAGAGGGTATATAAAGGCTCAGAGTGAGGTGAATACTAGTGAGGTACCATTCCGATGTTCACTAGTGGTAGTAGTAGTAGTAGTGGTAGTGACAAAAGCAATTAATTCGTACATGAGTAAAAGGATATAAAAGCTATTACTTGGGTAACATAAAAATAGGTTGGACAAATATAAACTGGAATGAGGCAGGTTGTTTCAGTGTTCACTCTCTGTGCTTTGTGTAGTATAACAGGAGAGACTATGTGATGGCAGGGTTTACTGTTTTCAGGAGGATTCTTGCTAAGACTTCGGAGATGGTGAAGCTGCCGTTGTTTTGTTTAATTGTATTCGAAACAGCGATCAGTGCTGATTCAAGGCACTTGCGTGTGCGGAAATTAGTTTCTTTAATCACTAATTGGGCGTCTCTGAATTTCATAAGATGATTGGTGGAATTTCGGTGTTGTACACAGGCGTTGTTTAAGTTGTCGTTCCTACATGCGTATATGTGTTCATTGAGGCGGGTGTCGAGGTTTCTTGCTGTTTCACCTACGTAGATCTTGTCACAGCCTCCACAGGGTATAGTGTAAACTTCTGCATTGACTGGTTCGTGGTGCTTGGGTTTTGTCCTGGTTAGATCCTTTATTGAAGTGGTAGAAGCGATGGCGACTCTGGTGTTAGCTTGTGAAAGTACTTTTGAGACGTTTAGTGCAACCTGGCTGTTGGGAAGAATTATAACTTTGTTGGGAGCGGTGTTGATGCGTGGAGAATTGATGATCTGAAGAGCTCTTTTCTTGCAGTCTTTGATGAAAAAAGAAGGAAATTGTAACTCAGTGAATGTTTGGTGAATGTAAGTACATTCCTCGTCAAGAAACTCAGGACTACAAATTCGGTATGCTCTTAGGAAAAACCCGATGATGATGCCTCTTTTGGTCTTGGTATCTTGACTGGAATAGAAGTGTGTGAGATCATTTTTATTGGTGGGTTTCCGATAAACTTGAAATCTTAGGTTGTTGTCTACTTTGTGAATGAGGACGTCGAGGAAAGGTAGCTTGTCATTGGACTCTTCTTCTAGTGTAAACTGAATCGCTGGTTCAACTGCGTTGAGCCTTGCCTGAAGATCCCGTACATCAAAACGTTTTGGAGTTATTACGAGGACATCGTCCACGTAACGTAACCAAGTGACGCTTGAAGGGATGATGTTGGCGAAGTGTTCGGACTCTAGGTGTTCCATGTATAAGTTGGCTAGGACGGCACTTATTGGGGACCCCATTCCCATGCCGTAGGTTTGTTTGTAGAGCTTGTTATTGAAGGAAAAACAGTTGAAGTTAACACAGAGTTCAATCAAGTCAACAAAATCTCCCTGCCTTCTGGGGACCATCAGCCCCGCTCATCTTAAACACTCAGGCGACCTTCTCAACCGCATCCGTAACCTCTCCATCCGTAACAAGAAACTAAGCAGTTTGGATGTGACTTCCCTCTTCACAAAAGTACCTACGTAAAGTCAACCAGGACCTTAATCTTCCTTTACCTCCCGGAGATTTTGTTGACTTGATTGAACTCTGTGTTAACTTCAACTGTTTTTCCTTCAATAACAAGCTCTACAAACAAACCTACGGCATGGGAATGGGGTCCCCAATAAGTGCCGTCCTAGCCAACTTATACATGGAACACCTAGAGTCCGAACACTTCGCCAACATCATCCCTTCAAGCGTCACTTGGTTACGTTACGTGGACGATGTCCTCGTAATAACTCCAAAACGTTTTGATGTACGGGATCTTCAGGCAAGGCTCAACGCAGTTGAACCAGCGATTCAGTTTACACTAGAAGAAGAGTCCAATGACAAGCTACCTTTCCTCGACGTCCTCATTCACAAAGTAGACAACAACCTAAGATTTCAAGTTTATCGGAAACCCACCAATAAAAATGATCTCACACACTTCTATTCCAGTCAAGATACCAAGACCAAAAGAGGCATCATCATCGGGTTTTTCCTAAGAGCATACCGAATTTGTAGTCCTGAGTTTCTTGACGAGGAATGTACTTACATTCACCAAACATTCACTGAGTTACAATTTCCTTCTTTTTTCATCAAAGACTGCAAGAAAAGAGCTCTTCAGATCATCAATTCTCCACGCATCAACACCGCTCCCAACAAAGTTATAATTCTTCCCAACAGCCAGGTTGCACTAAACGTCTCAAAAGTACTTTCACAAGCTAACACCAGAGTCGCCATCGCTTCTACCACTTCAATAAAGGATCTAACCAGGACAAAACCCAAGCACCACGAACCAGTCAATGCAGGAGTTTACACTATACCCTGTGGAGGCTGTGACAAGATCTACGTAGGTGAAACAGCAAGAAACCTCGACACCCGCCTCAATGAACACATATACGCATGTAGGAACGACAACTTAAACAACGCCTGTGTACAACACCGAAATTCCACCAATCATCTTATGAAATTCAGAGACGCCCAATTAGTGATAAAAGAAACTAATTTCCGCACACGCAAGTGCCTTGAATCAGCACTGATCGCTGTTTCGAATACAATTAAACAAAACAACGGCAGCTTCACCATCTCCGAAGTCTTAGCAAGAATCCTCCTGAAAACAGTAAACCCTGCCATCACATAGTCTCTCCTGTTATACTACACAAAGCACAGAGAGTGAACACTGAAACAACCTGCCTCATTCCAGTTTATATTTGTCCAACCTATTTTTATGTTACCCAAGTATTAGCTTTTATATCCTTTTACTCATGTACGAATTAATTGCTTTTGTCACTACCACTACTACTACTACTACCACTAGTGAACATCGGAATGGTACCTCACTAGTATTCACCTCACTCTGAGCCTTTATATACCCTCTGTGTCCATGTATTGTTTGTAATGGCTTGATAAAGCTCCTGGAGAGCGAAACGTTGCCACAATAAATGTCACATTAGTTGCACTTGTGTCCTTTTACTTTACATGATTTGTGATGAATGGTTTGAAAAACCGACAAGTTGAAGATTGAGACACTTATGCAGCATATGGGAATCTTTATTCAGGAAACGTTTCGCCACACAGTGGCTTCATCAGTCCAATACAAAGAGGAAGGCGTAAGGAGAGGAGGAGAATGAGGTAATGATTTACTGTGTAAGGAACCTCCCGTATGAAGATAGACTTAAAGCCTTAAATCTCCACTCTCTGGAGAGGCGTAGAATGAGGGGAGATATCATTGAAGTGTATAAGTGGATGATAGGCATAAACAAGGGAGACATTAATAAAGTACTGAGGGTGTAGAACCAGGTAAGAACCAGGAATAATGGATTTAAGTTGGATAAATTTAGATTTAGAAAGGACATAGGTAAGTACTGGTTTTCTAACAGAGTTGTAGATGCGTGGAACAGTCTTCCCAGTGAGGTGATAGAGGCTAGGACCTTGGGTAGCTTTAAGAGACTGGACAAATATATGAGTGGGAGGGGCTGGGTTTGATTGGTGTTGGGGGGTGCGGGAATTGTTTCTTGAGTAGCTTTAGGTAGATGTCGTTTTGATAAGGACCTGCCTCGTATGGGCCAGTAGGCCTTCTGCAGTGTTCCTACATTCTTATGTTCTTATGTTCTTAGACATGTGAGAAAACTTAACCACCCCTGGTCGCGGCAAGTGGTCCCCTCGACCTCACAATCTTATCCATATCTATCCGAGACCAGTATGGATTGGATAGCACCCACAAGTACGGTGCTACTAATTAATTGTGGACTGTATAGATTATATTAGTTTAGCTGAATGAAGGGGGGGGGGGGTAGGATACACCTGGATACATCCATCAAGGAAAACATTTGTACATAATCCCACCACTTACCAGATGTTCTCTGGTGGTCACTTGATGTAGCTGGATCACTCATAACCTATCTAATTACAACATAACACAACTGGCCAGCATAAGTTTGTTATAACTAGAAGGGTTACTTAACTGTGGGTGATTGATACTCCTTATTTCCTCCATTCACCGTCTCATTTTCGATGTCCTGCTACACCGACACGGTTCTCATTCCAGCAGGACGAGGTATCCGTTGGTTTGTCCCGCTTTAAAAGTCGTGACTCAAGGAGCTTCACTTTCCTCGTCTCGGGAACAACGAGGTCTAACGTGTTCACTCGGAGCAAAACGACTTATTTCACTTCACGCATTCTCTTAACTTAGCGTTATTATCATTAATTACATTACAATTCACAAGACGATTTAATGGCTCATAATTATTATACACATTAGAGATCACTCCATTAAGATCTGAGACCGATGAGTGATGATTAAACCAAGGGTAATTTTCCCCGGGACACAGTCCAGGACGACGCGTCAGTCACCCACGGTCCTACCCTGATTGACTCACTTTACCACTCTATTACCGTGGTCCCGTAAATCACGATCCCTCACTCTCCACCAGGAACAGTTACGACACTTCCTATTACGAAATGAGGCCTATATTAATCCTTAGGCCGCCGTGAATGCCAATTTCGTGGTTCCATGCTTTGCCAGCTTCCTCTCCACCTTCAAAACAAACCCGCCACTCCCCCGGCACATCCGCGCATGCGCAAAGGGAACTCTTGGTTCTACTCTATTTTCAAATACATTTTTGACTCATATCAGCACATAAAACACCTATTAGGCGCTATAGTTTCGGAAAATTAAAAATTTTCCACACTGCGGCCGGGCGGAAGTCGTTGTTAGACGACTTAAATTGCGTCTTCCTCCAGGAGACGATTCCAGCCCTCTCTAGATTGCGCTGCTGTTTTCCTAGTGGGTCTTACTACAGTTTCTTCTTGCATTACCCGGTCAGTGTCTTCAATATCACTCGTGTCACTTTCCCTTAGGTTTCCATCTGCACTGGATTGAACACCATTTAATTCTAAGGGAATTAATTTATTAATGGTACGCAAACTTTCCTGACCACGACACAACACTTTGACGTTTCTGACAATACCTTGTGCATCTGGGTATAATGTAACTACCTTGCCCAGAGGCCACAATGTTCGATGTTGTTCAGTATCAATTAACACAATGTCACCTGGTTGAATGTTCTGTCGGTTTACTGCCTCTGGCGCACCATAAAAGTGTTCACGTAGTGTAAGAAGATATTCTTTACGCCACACATCAGACCAATGAATAATTACCTTATTTAACATCTTGAACTTGTCACTCAACACAGTCACGTTATTGTAATCCTCATCACTTCCCTTGGGATTATCTCTATAGATAGGTGCAGCTTCTAACCTTTGTCCACATATTAGGTGAGAGGGAGTCAGTACCTCCGCGTCAGGAGTGTCGCTCATGTATGACAGAGGGCGATTGTTCACTCGATTCTCTGCCTCCACCAACACTGCCCGGAACTCCTCCAAATCAATTCTCTTCCTGTGTAGCACCTTACGAAGACATCTTTTCACTGTACCTATCATTCTTTCGTACAGTCCTCCCTGCCAAGGGGCTCTGGGAGTAATAAATTTCCAGACACACCCTCGCTGGGTCAACAAAGACTGTACATCATCACTCTTATTTAATTTCATCAAGTGTTGAGCACCCGCTACAAAATTAGTGGCATTATCTGAGATCATCAATCTTGGACAGGATCGTCTAGCTGCAAATTTCCGGAACAGCTGTATGAACTGTTCTGCAGACAAGTCCTGAGCCACTTCTAGATGAACAGCCCTAGTAGCTGTACAAGTAAATAGACATACATACACCTTCAAGGGGACACCAAAATGATTGGCCCACTATAGTCCACTCCGGTCACATCAAATGGTTTTACCAACTGCACGCGTTCCTTGGGCAATGGTGGAGGACCTGGGTACATGTAGGTTCTGGCATCCACCCGGCGACATATTACACACGACTTGATAACCCCTTTTACACTTTGCCGTCCTTGTGGAATCCAGAAGGTTTCCCGAATACAGTTTAAGGTATCCTGTACCCCACCGTGCATCACGTTATTATGGGCATTAAAGACAATCAAGGTTGTCAGGTGATGAGTTTTGGGCAGCAAGATAGGGTGCTTAGCATATTCCCCCAATTCAGCATTTTGTAACCTGCCTCTGCACCTAATTACATCATCCTCTAAATACAGCCCCAGCTTTTCTATTTTTGAGCCTTTCACAATTTTTCCGTCCATCATGAATTTAATCTCATCCCTGTAGGTTTCTTCTTGTACCCTCTGTAGCCAGTATTTCAGGGGATGGGGAAAATTATGTGAGATATTCATCTTACTTATAAATTTAAACACTAACCTGGTCACACTAATCAGCTTAGGTAAGGAAGAATACCTGTTCATATCAATGGCTAAGGAGGGACTACTGACCGGAGCGGTGCTCACCGTAATTTCGACAGGAGCAATATGTGCCTTTTGCACCGGCCAGTTAATTTTGTCCACCAGCCAACTTGGCCCTTTAAACCACGATAAACCACTCACAAATTTTTCATAAGTCAAGCCTCGAGACAAGAAGTCAGCTGGGTTCTCGTCACCAGGAATGTGATTAAAGGTTAACATATGCTGACCCAAACTGTTATATTTCTCCTGCATTTGATTGATTTCAGCGACTCTGTTTTGTACATACACAATCTTACTGTTACCATTACGAATCCATTGTAAGGATACCTCGTTATCAGACCAAATTACGGTGTCGCTGATATTTATCTCTCGCAATTTATTTCTTATATAATTGGCTAATTTGACACCTACATAAATGGCCGTTAATTCCAACTGAGGTAAGGTGCGTGATTTGATTGGAGCCACCTTAGCCTTAGACATAACAAGAGAAATGGCACTATTACATTGAAGGTAAGCGACTGCTCCATATGCTAATTTCGAAGCATCGCAAAAAATGTGGAGTACATTTTCTCCATCTTGACTGGCCACATTACGGGGGAACTTCAACATTGGTAATTTTACATATTCCCCTATTAGTTCTTCCCACCTTTCAACAAATTCCTCAGGTAGGGTTTCATCCCAAGCACACTTAAGCTTCCATGCTTCTTGTATCAACAATTTTCCTCTTATGGTAAGTGGGGACACTAAGCCTAGTGGATCGAAGCATTTTGAAACTTCTGCAAGCAAGACTCTCTTGGTTAATTTATTGGGCATGCTGTAGTCATTAGACTTTAACGATAACAAGTCTCCCTCTGTGTCCCAAGTCAGTCCCAGCACATTACTATATTTGGACACTTCAACTCCAGGGTTGTCTTTATTTATTTGAACTCTTAAACTGGACGAATTACTGTTCCATTCCCTCAGGGGCATATTTGCACCTTGCATTATTTCATTAGCCCCTGCGTATATGCTCATTAGTTCCTCTTCAGTAGACGTCACCCTCAGGAAATTGTCCACATAAAATTGTTTACCCATTACTCCACTCAGTGGACCACCCGTACGCTTAAGGTGTGCATTTATCGTTGCCTGGAGTAGGAACGGACTGGAGGTAGCACCAAACAATACACTCCTGAAGCGAAAAGTCTTCAGGGGACTAAGTGGGTCACTAGGATTCTCGGGCCATAAGAACCTAGTGCAATCCCGGTCAGCCTCCTGCAGACCCACTCTCAGGAAAGCTTTACTTATGTCTGCCGTAAAGGCATAATTCTTAACCCTGAAGTTTAATAGTATGTCTCCCAGTTTTTCCGTCAACGACGGACCTGTCATCAAACAGTCATTCAAACTAGGTACACTTTTATTACTCCTGGCACTACAATTAAACACAATCCTCAGAGGAGTGGTCTTAGAATCCTTCTTCACTCCGTGGTGTGGCAAATAGTGACCATAAATCTGGGTTTGCTCGGGAGGTACCTCCTCTATGAATTTATTATTTAACTGCTCATTAATTATATCATCGTAAGCAGTCAACAGTTCTGGTGTCTTGCTCAATTCGTGGAGCTGAGCCTTTAATTGTCCATACGCCATCCGGTAATTAGTTGGTAGGTCTGGATGGTTCAGCTTCCACGGAAGTCTCACCCAGTATTGTCCAGATTCAAATTTAACATCCTTCTGGTATTGTTCTTGAGTAAAGGAATCATCTGGACTTTCTTCATTTACATTGATCCCTATGCTGTCCAATTCCCATAATTTATACACAGGTTCAACTTCATCCTCTATTGAAGTATATTTACACTGGGGTGATACTTCATGAGTAAGACACACCGTAACTGTATTTATGGATTCCTCCAGTCATTCATTATCGGTACGAGGAAGCCTGCCATACATCACGTGACCTCCTGCGGTCCTTAGAAGGGTGACTCCGCATTTCTTTGTCATACCCTTTACAAAGGTGGCATAATGGTCACTACCTATCAAAATATCTATTGGCCCCACAGAATCATTATTTATACCAGAAGGTGCCAAATTTACCTTACTCGAAAGCCTTTCAGTAGCATTACCAAGCCCTATTGTAGATATTTTCTCTGGGAGCCTATCCACAATTACGGCATTAATACGTTTTCTCTCATTGCCCAGCCGGACAGTTACATAAACAGTGTCGTATGACTGGGCCTTCTTATTCGAGAGAAAGCCAGATAGCTTGAGTATAGCAGGATCTCCCATTTGTACCTTCATCCCATTAAGGCAGTTACGTTTTATGAAGGTACGTTGTGATCCCTGATCCAGTAATGCTGTTACAGTTTTGGATTTACGCCGTTTATCATTAATCACCACATCCAACACAGGCAAAGCTACCTCAGCTAGGCCATCATTACCGACGTTAGCTGCAATCTTTACGTGGGCTACTGTTGTGTCCGGGTTATTATCACTATCAGTACTATTGTTACCATCATTGCGATTAGATCTGCCCTTACACATAGCTATGTGGTGTCTTCCCTTGTTACACTGATAACAATAGTGCAAGTTAGCACGGCAATCCCTTACATTATGATTTCCTAGACACCTGATACATCTAGCAAGCTCTTCCAATCTTTCCACTTTAACATCCCATGAATTATAGGCATTACAGTTCTTAGAGAAATGAGTACCGTTGCAGAAGATACAATCTCTCCTTTCTTTGCCTGACCTCTTATCAACTGGGCTACCCTTATTGTGGTACTTCCTCCTCTTGCTTGGAGGTGGAGAACCACTATAACTGGCACCTGTCACTTGATACGTGCCTACGTAACCCCGTGTAGTAGGTGGCTTAGGATTATTGATATTAGGATAAGGTTTCCCTTTGTGGAACTTGGCAGGTGCACTGGGGTCTGTAGCCGTGGTATTCCTAGAGGTAATGGGTTGGCTGGTCTGCAGTTGGACAATTAGCTCTTGCAGTCCCACTCTTATTTCTTCCAACCTGAAGTAACCCTTGTGATATCTGTTAGATAACCACTCTATGGTCTTGTGGTTCAATTTATTCTGAATCAAGGCACTCAACAACCACTCTGCTCCCTCCAGATCATATTTATTACTCAAGGTCTTAAGAGTGCTTTCTAGTTTGATCCTAAATTGCTGTAAGCTGTTGCGGTTGTGATCTGGAGTCTTCAAATTAGCCAAATTAGCTACTAGGTCCAGCCTACTTTGCTCCAAGTTACCGTAAGTGACCTCCAACAAGTCAACTGCCTCACTATAGGAGTCATCTACATTTGGGAATGCTTGTATGAGAACATGCGCATCTCCCCTTACTTGTCCCTTTAAATAGCATAATTTGGTAACACTTGCAAGATCACTCCTATCATGTACGACTGCTTTAAAGATAGACCAAAACTCCTCCCAGTGTTCTCCCGGATTAAACACAGGCATACATAATTCTGGGAGTTTTGGTAGACGCCTCTGACTTTCCTTACTAGGTTGACCAACAACATTGTTTACACCCTTTACCTTCTCCAAAGCCTTAGTTTTGCAGGACACAATGTTGTCCTCCACTTCATAATGTTGATCCAGCAGCCGCTCCCTTTCAGCATCATCTGCACAATTCTCTAGCAGCTCTTTTTCATAGTCTTTAAACCACAATCTATATGACTCATGTCTATTTCCTAAGGCATCTAGGTGTAGCTTTAATTCATCAGGGTTTACCGTTTCTTGTCTCATTAACTCCATACACTTCTTGTATGATTTAGTAACATGACCCTTCCGAGCTTGTAGTGACGCTTTCTTTGCTTTGGCATCCATGGACTTGCCAGTCGCACTAACTTCCTCAGACCCAGCCATGGTTAGGGAATTAATAATCACCCATTATACTACTTAAGTAGACGCCTTATAAGAGTAATTCTTGCACTTTACTCTTGTATAAATCCTAGCCACCCATGTGCTAGCAATTTATTGGGCTAATTATCATCCATCACAC
>NW_027195606.1:0-112500 GCF_038502225.1 Cherax quadricarinatus
ATAACATGGAGTTTACACGTAAAATATAAGAGAATACATTACATGCTACCTTATCTTTAAAACTAGCTTATGTAAATATTTAATATAATCCAAGACTAGAATTATCACATTGAAACATGTCAAATTGGTTCTCCCCACACAAGGACGGGGCAAGAAACCCCCTCAATTAAGACTATACAGGTACACCCCTACAACTAACTAAATCCTAGCTTAAGATCAAACTTGTTAATGACTGGACATAAGATCCTAATCTCTCTATCTGAAACACAAATTAAACATCCTTGACATAGTAATATTCACTACATGAGTACAGCTTAAAAGGAAAGTACTTTTTTATTATTAAAATCAGAAAGAAGCGCTAAGCCACAAGGGCTATAAGGAAAGTACTTGCAGCTACCTGTCTAAAACTACAAAAATACAAGCATCATCCGATACTAACGTACTCTTGACCTACAGTGTTTCCTTGTTTTATTTTAATTTTTTTTAACACATCTCATATTAATAATAAGGATTACTATAATTCACTGGCCGTTTCATTGTTGTACATGTTCAGTACTGCATGACATAAAACACCATAACAGCTGCGTAAGCCACCTATCCTTGACAGTGAGTGTAATAAATATACCCAAACCAAAATATGTAAATGTATGACGTTCCAGGTGTTACTGAATGAAACCATGGTACTGAACGTAAATATAAAATAACCCTCCAGGAACATAACCAGTTCACGAATGTATGCTCTCGCTAGCTCACTCTCTCATCTCCTTCACCACTACTAGCACAGCCTTACACCCCCCCCCCCCTCACATTAAAGGAGACCCGTCCCTTGCCCCCCCCCTGTTCCCTGAGAAGTTGTGCTACAGTAAGATTACGATAACCTACCGAAAAACTTGATTCCCATCTCCCCCCATATATTAATCTATTCCTACACCTTGTCCTAAAGAATCTTGCTGCTAACGCTTTTATCCTCAACTGCCCTTTAATCTGCTTCATTCCCCAAGAAACATGCAAATAATCTGCCATAACATACATCAAAGCCCTCCTCACTTCACTTGCTACCCCACTAACATCCATCGACGAAGATCTAAGAAAAGACCAACTGCCCCCCCCCAACAACCTAATAACCCCCGCCATCCAGACTCTCACCACGCCCAAAGATGAACAAAAATATACCACATGATAGGCAGTTTCCTCCTCCCCACAGAATAAACATGTTGCCTCTCTCACCAACCCCATCTTATGCAACATTTGCTTAGATGCAACCACACCTATGAGAAAACGGTATACCATCTCCCTGACCCTTGCTGGTATCCTAAGCTTCCTGAACTCCCCCCATATGACCCTACAGTTATACATGGGGTATACTGCGACCCCCTGCAATACACCCCTTCCCCACACCACACCCACCACTGTGTTTAACTTTAAACTTTTAACCTGCCCCACTGTCAACATGAATCTTACTACATCTTCACACTTTCTCAAATCCCTACCACACCACCAGTTTCTAGCATCCCTCATCACCTTATCCACCCTAACACCCCTCTCCCCCCCCCACCCTTAGATACCTCTGCTTAATATATAATGCCATTACCCTAGGCCCTAGGGCCAACAAACCTTGTCCCCACCGTTTCACCTCCGTCATGACCACATCCTTGGACAACCAGGCCCTCCCAAACCCCCACACAAACCTGAACACCCTCCTCTGTATTTCCTGTATATCCTGCACCCTCAAAGGGAACACCTCCGCCACACCCCAGACCTTACTATACACCACCGAGTTAATTACCAACGCCCTCTGCTGTAACGCCACTTCACTGACCCTCAAACCTTTTAACTTGCCTATAACCCTTCTCGTGACTGTTTCTGAGTTAATCCTCCTACATTCCTGCAACTGCTTCATATACCATATCCCACACACCCTAATTCTGTCACAAACCGTCCATCCCATCTCCTCCCCCAATCTCCCCCCAACCCATGTTCCTACTTCCAATAACCAAGACTTTGCTAAATTAACTACTATTCCTGAAACATTCCCAAAACTCCTTATCACCTCTCCCACCCTTCTTAAAGCCTCCCCACTCGTAACTAACACAGTTGTGTCATCTACATAACCTACTATTCCCCCCATGCTTCCCCCCCTACCCCCCGCAATTCCTCCTCCACAGCCTCAAAGAAAGGATGTTGCACACATGCAAAGAGCAACTGCGACAGCAGGCAACCCTGCCTTCATCCCTGTTCCATCATCACCGCCCCCCCCCCCAGCTTTCCATTAACCTGCACCCTCATGACAGCCCCCTCATATCGAGTGCGCACCCACCTCACTACCCCCCCCTCCAAAACCCAATTTCTCCAAACAGCCCCACAAAAAGTCCCTCTTCACACAGTCATAGGCCTGAGCCCAATCCAAGCCAAGGACGCCCCCTCCCTGGCAGTTCTCTATAAAATCCCTTATCCCACTGTGCCCATTCTTCATAGTCCGTCCCGGTATCCCATACTGACCCTCATGTACGCTATTCCCAATTACCTTCTTTAACCTGTTACCCAATACCTTCGCAAAAATTTTGTAATCCGTACATATTAACGACAACGGACGATAATCTCCCAAACCCTTCTCCTCCCCCCCCCTTCTTTGGCACCAAAACAACAACCCCAGTTCTCTGTGTTTGCGCCATTCTACCACGTTTCAACATATAATTCAGAACCGCCACTAGGCACTCCCTCAGATCCTCCCAATGTGCTCTGTAAAAATCATTAGATAACCCATCTATTCCCGGTGCCTTCCCCTGACTCAACCCATTCACCACCTCCCCCACCTCTGCCCCCATAATGCCTCCCTCCAACAATTCCCGATCCCCCTGCCCCAAACCCTGATGAACCCCTATAGCTCTAAATGTTTCTAACCCAACCACCCCTCCCCTTCTCTTCCATCTCTCCGTAAACCAATAATCAGTATACCTACTGATAGAATCTGTGTCAGAGAGACCCTGTCCCCGCACATAACCCTCCCCTCCCTCCACGACAATATGTCCCACGGTATTCCTCAACTGTCTGTCCTTGAATTTACGGAGTACATACCCGGTTGGCTTATCACCTTTTAGTACGTCCTCCAAACCTGCCCTGACCCTGAGTGCATCAAAACGTTCATTATGCATCTCCACTAAACGACTTCTAAGTTCCCCCATAACTCCTCCCACACCTTCCCTCCCCCCCCCCCCATAACAATCATTCAACTGGCCCTCTAAATAATTCTGCAATCCAAACCTCCAGCATGCCCGTTCCCTGCCCCTCTTCTTAAAAAATCCTGCAATCTGCACCTTTGCCTGCAACTCCCACCAATCTAGCAAATCCACCTCCTCATCCCTAGCCTCCCAAAACCCTTTCCACCATGTCTGAAAGGACCAACCTTGATCTTCCTCCTGTAAAAGCCTCACATTTAATTTCCAATAACTCTGATATATTCTCGGAATACCATCCACCCGAAGGTCAGCCAACACTGCTCTGTGGTCAGATAAACCCACGTCTACTGTTCTAACCCTTTCCACTCCTATCCCCTGCCTCACATAAATCCTATCCAACCTTGCCTCATAACTCCCCAGTACATAGGTGTGCTCGACCTGATACCCTCCCTGCCGACCACATCTACGACCCCGACATCACGCAAAGCATCCCGTCAGACACCCAACACGCACCCCGCCCCCCTAGGTATGATGTCTCCATGCCTAATCACACAATTCCAATCACCTCCAATTATCGCGATAGCAGGTAAACCCCTGAGATAGTATAACAATACGTCCCAAACAAAGTCTGTTTTTATCCTCACGTTACCAATCGCGGGCATATAAATTCCCACAAAACATACCCTGCTCTTCCCCCACCACCCATCCACCCGAACAACCCTCCCCCCTCCTCCCACCCCATGACTCGCAATGGACTGGTCTCCTTTACTAAAACAGCCACTCCTCCCTTTAAAAGCATTGCCATGCTTACAAACAACTTATATCCTCTCAATCGCAACTCACTACCTGACTTATGGTTATGCTCCTGTAGGAAACAAACATCCACGTCATACCTTTTGAGGAACCACTGCAACCATACCCTTTTTACTTCAGTCTTGAGACCATTAGCATTTATTGTTACACACCTGAATGGTCAAGGAAAGGCGGCTTACCTCTGTGCCGCTGTGGCTTGCTCACACTTCCCTTCAAGCTGCTCACACTTTCCTTACTATTTTTAATAAGACCCCCTCCCCCCCCTGTCCCTCCCCCCGATTTTCCCTGTACTCCCCCCCCCTGTAGGGGATTTTCGAACCACCTCTGCCCATGCCTTCTTACCTGGTCTTTGCCCAGGTGTTAAAACGTCGTCTAATTCAGTCAACCCCGCTGGCCGCTTCCTAGAGCTGCCTCCCAAAGCCATCTCTTCCTCAGGTACATCCTCCCTGTGTACCTCTGCCACCACAAGTGTATCCTTTCCACTATTCCCTGTTACTTCCGTCTTCTCACTCAGCCCTTGCAATCGCTGCCTATCACTGGTCCGTCCATCCATGTCCTCTCCTACCAAAGTCTCCTCCAAGAATTCCTGGAGCACAGACTCCAAGGACACCTCCTGTGTCGACTCCGCCACTTCCTCCACTACCACAGGCGTTGGAGAAGGATCTCCATCCTCCACCGGGAGTGTGACACACGTCCCCATCTGTTCTCCCTCCTTCTCCACCTCCTCACTCCATAGAGGAGTCCCAGTTTTCGCCGTCGCCACGACACTGTCTGCTGGACCTCCTCCACCGGGGCTGGCACCCCTGAGGCAACTCTACGTGCACATTGCGCCGCTATATGTTCATAAGAGTTGCAAAGACGACACGTCCTCCTTTGTCCCGCATAAGACACATATACCTGAGTTCTGTTGCCTGGCAACATCACATACGAAGGTATAGGCTTCTTTAATGTCATCTTGATGTTGTATGAACCTTCCGGGAGGCCCTCATATGGTCCATCCCGCCATACCCCTCCTCTAGCCTCATGAATGACTCCGTAGTTGCTGAAAACGTCCTCTATACCGAACTTGGTCGCCTCACCCGTACCCACGTATAGTAAGTAGACACGTCATGCATACACACATCCATCGTCGAGTTGAGGCACAATCGGCGTTCCTGGTACTCCTCCACCACACTGCTGTAGAAACTGGCCCTCAAACTTCACAAATACTCTTTTCATCCCATTAAGGGCCACACCATCCAGTTCCTCGTTAGGAATGCCATATAGATCCCTAATAATTGCAGGTAGAAGTACGTTCATCGTAGCAGGGCTCAGAGAACCCCTTAACAGCTCAATGCAGACTGTGTTAATCCTCCTGCCGGTGTAATCCGCCATGTTTGATCAGTGAAAACTGCGCAGAAACCAGGTGAAGTGGGAGCTACTGCGCAGTCCGTCCGCACGGCCCAATAGCGATGCGAACAATTATCTGGCAGAGTTGTGGATGCGTGGAACAGTCTTCTCGGTGGGGTGGTTGAGGCTGGGACCCTGGGTGGCTTTGGGAAGAGATTGGACAGGTGTGTGAGTGGGGGGGAGGAGGCTGGGTTTGATTGGTGTCGTTGGGTTCGGGAGTTATCTCTTGGGTAGCTTTGGGAAGAGGTCTCTTTGATGAGGACCTGCCTCGCATGGGCCAGTGGGCCTTCTGCATTGTTCCTCCATTCTTATGTTCTTATTAGAAATCTTACTTATGAAGAAAGACTGAAGACTCTTAAATTACATTCTCTTGTTAGACGAAGAATGAGGGGAGACCTGATCGAAGTCTATAAGTGGAAGATAGGTATTAATAAAGGGGATATTAATAAGGTCTTGAGGATGTCTCTCCAAGAGAGAACCCGCAGTAATGGATTTAAATTAGACGAGTTTAGATTTAGAAAGGACATATGAAAGTATTGGTTTGGAAATAGGGTAGTTTTTTTTTATATATTTTTATTAGAAACCTTACAAAATTACAAAGGATGCATAATAAAGTACAGGAATACAAAACATTCTTTTGTGCTACTTGTACCAGGTTATTCCCGGCTGGAACAAGTATTATATCATCTTATTATAACAAACAATACACGCTAAGACAAACCTCACTAAAGTATAAGTCATTAATAGTTGCCACCAAGCCATTGTACCCACAGCAAACACCGAAATGAAACTTTACATAGTTTAACAATATAAAATGAAAACCTGACATGTTCTATTACAACAAAACCAACATACAAATGTACAACATCACAAGATTACTAAAGTTGAAATTTTCACACATGACTAAAACCATAACCACCTTTAACACACAATATATGTACTACACATATCATGTCAGTAAAGTAAAAAAGACCCTAACCAAAGCTACCATAACAACTACAAAACAAGACAAAACTCTAACATACCCTCTATGACAGGGTACATACCCTCTATGACAGGGTACATACCCTCTATGACAGGGTACAGAGTATTGGTTATGTTACATTAGATCCTAACCAATAGGAATTCGAAGGAACGTATTATTCCTAATGCACAATAACAACAGAGAAACAGTATTTTACTATTATTAATATGTTAAACCCTCTAATACAATAATTCTGATACAGAAAACAGAACAACATACATGTAACATACAATAATAAAATAACCCAAAACAAGTTTTTATAACAAACCTCGGCACATTAAAGGGTTTAAAACCAAACCCTATACATAATTAAACCTTCCACATATGTATATCAACCGAAAATCTCGTCCACAAGACTTATTTGGTATAACCCCATAAAAACATGGTATAGACCCAAAACCTATACACACACTTAAATTTTTTCACATAGAACCTTCATCAGACAATAAAAGTTAAACATAAGACAAGAGGAGTAATAAGGATAAGGCTGCTGTAATGTGCCAGTCCCAAAAGAACTGACACGCATCTCAGTTTTTTTTTTTTTTTTTTTTTTTTTTTTTTTTTGAAACCAACTTGCCAATCCAATTACTTAGAAACGAGATCCTATGGGCTCGGTATCCTGGCTATCAAGGAAATTTTTAAAACCAGTGAACATAACCATCAGGCTTAGAACTGTAACCCTGGAAACCACACTTATTCTCACTATGACAAACATTCTCGTGAAACATGGCGTACCATCCATACCTAATTTTCACTACCTTCCTCTTACACACTACATAAGCTCCAGAGAAAACCAAAAACAACCCCCCCCCTTTACATCCCTTATAAGGAGACCACTCCTTTGTCCATCCTCAGGGACCCCGCCTAAGGGAACCCACAGTGAGGTTCCTATAACCTTCCGGGAAACTTTTTTCCCAGGACGCCCCATAAACCTGCATATTCCTACACTTCGTCCTATAGAATCTAGCCGCCAACGCTTTTATCCTCTTATCACCCCTTAATCCCCTCATTCCCCATGAAATGTCCAGATAATCCACTATAATATACATTATAGCCCTTCCAACATCCCTAGGCACTCCCCTTACATCTAGTAGTAAAGCCCTTAAAAACGGCAAACGACCCCCCTCCTCCCCAACAATCTGATAACCCCACCCATCCATGATCTCACCCCCTCCAAGGAGGTACAAAAGAAGACCACATGAAACGCCGTTTCAACATCGCCACAAAACTGACAAAAAGCCTCTTCCACAAACCCCATACAACGTAACACCTCCTTGGAAGCCAGAATCCCCATGATAAAACTATACACTAATTCTCTTACTCTAGCCGGTATCCGAAGCTTACTAAAATCTTTCCAAAAAAACCCCCAATCATACGTTGGATACACGGCTACCCCTTGCATAATTCCCTGACCTTTCACTACCCTCACCAACCTTTTCACTTTGATGTTATTCACCTGTTGTGTTGTCAATAAAAATCTCAACATATCTTCACAAAGTGAGATTAAGACACATGTGCAACATCTGGGTATCTTTATTGTAGACGTTTCGCCATCCAGTGGCTTTATCAATACAAATTCTAGGACATAACTTGAAGACAGTAGAACTATGTACAGAAGATGAGGTAATCAGTCCCTCAACCTCATCTTGTCGGTATTATATACCATTCGCACACAACTTGTCAGACACTGCAACATCATGGAATCTTAATTCTGAGGACATGTACATAACCTTCACGGCTACGACAACTACTACTACAACTAACCCATCTCTTTGGGAAGGACCTACTTCCACTGGGGAATCCCGCCTACCAGTGAATATGCCCTCGTCTGCTACACCTGACGTTACTATATAAGCGCCAGGATCCTTTCTTCTGCTTCAGAATCTCCACGACTATGGTGCTCTTCGCACCTACTCCTAGGTTGAGGGACTGATTACCTCATCTTCTGTACATAGTTCTACTGTCTTCAAGTTATGTCCTAGAATTTGTATTGATAAAGCCACTGGATGGCGAAACGTCTACAATAAAGATACCCAGATGTTGCACATGTGTCTTAATCTGATCTTGTCGGTATTATATACCATTCGTACACATATCTTCACAAAACCTCAATTCCTTGCCACTCCACCATTTACGTGCCTCCTCCATAACTCTTCCTACTTTAGCGCCCCTCACACCCCCTTCCCTCATAGACCTCCGCTTGATATATACAGCCATTACTCTCAGTCCTAAAGGCAACAAACCTAAACCTCCTCTTTGAACATCCGTCATAACTACCTCCTTACTTAACCATGCCCTCCCAAATCCCCACACAAACTTCAGCACCCTCCTCTGCATTTCTACAATATCTCGTGCCTCTAAGGGAAAAACCTCTGCCACCCCCATACCTTGCTATAGACAAGTGAATTTACCACCACTACCCTCTGATATAATGCTAAGTCCCTCGCACTTAAACCTCCTAGTCTACTTAAAACCTTACCCGTGACAGACTCCGAATTTACCCTTCTGCATGCCTGCACTTCTGCCATATACCATATCCCACATACCCTGATTTTGTCAACCACTGTCCATCCTAACCCCATCCCCAGGCCCCCCCCCCTATCCAATTACCTACCTCTAGTAACCTTGATTTCACCGTATTAACTCTCATTCCGGTATTCATACCAAACATCTGAATCACTCCACCCACCCTCCTTAACTCCTCCTTACCCCGTAGCAAAACAGTAGTATCATCCACATACCCAACGATGCCCCCTTTGCATCCCCCTTCCATCTCCTGTTTGTCCATCACCCTCTCAACAGACTCATAAAAAGGATTCTGCACACACGCAAAGAGCAGCTGTGACATCGGACAGCCCTGCCTCAAACCTCTCTCCATCGGTACACTTCCACCCAACCTCCCATTGACCTGTACCCTTACCTCTGCCTCAGCATACAGAGTGTTCACCCACCTCACTGCCCCCTCCCGAAACCCCAACCTCTCTAAGCAAACCCCTAAGAAATCTCTGTCCACGCAATCATATGCATTCACCCAATCTAAACCTAGTATTCCCCCTCCCGTACATCTCTCTAGAAAATCCCTAATCAACCCATGTCCATCCCTCATCTTTCTTCCCGGAATTCCCAACTGCCCCCTATGTAACACTAAACCCAACACTTTCCTCATTCTGTTGCCCAAAACCTTAGCAAAAATCTTGTAATCCGAGCACATTAATGTAATCGCACGGTAATCATTTAAAACTCGGCATTCCATCTTTTTGGGCACTAAAACCGTGACACCCGTTCTTTGCGATTTCCCCATCCTCCCACTACTTAACATACAATTCAAAACCCCCACCAGACAATGCTGTACACTCCCCCAATGACACCTATAAAAATCGTTTGGTATGCCATCTATGCCTGGGGTTTTACCCTGGCACATCCCAAAAACTGCCTCCTCCACCTCCTCTACACTAATACTACCCTCGATTCTGTCACTGTCCTGCTCACTTAATACCCTATTAAACCCTTCATCCCCAAACCGTCCCTCACCCACTCCCCCGCCAACCCTCCTCCACTTCTCCCTAAACCAAAAATCTGCATACAAACTAATATTTTCCGTGGTGGATAGGCCTTGACCCTCCTCAAAGCCACCCACCCCCTGTACCTGCCTCAATATACGCCAAGGTGGTTTTCACCTGCCGTTCCTTAAACCTCCTTAATACAAAACCCGATGGCCTATCCCCCCTTAAAACATCCTCCAACCCTGTCCTAACTCGAATTGCCTCAAATTTTTCCATTGTGAATTTCTGCCAACCTATTTCGCAAACGTTCCATGTCCTCACTCCGCCCCACCCGTTCCTCTGCATAACAGTCATTTAACTGACCCTCAAGATAATTTTGTAGACCATGGCTCCACCTCGACATCTCCTTACCCCGTACTTTAAAAAATTTCGCGATTTCAACTTTAGCCCTCATTTCCCACCAATCCAGCAAATCCATTTCCATATTCGTAGTCTCCCAAAAGGATTTCCACCAATCTTCAAACCCTGTAGGATCACCCTCGTCCCTAAGTAGCCTCACATTTAATTTCCAGTATCCTGCATAAACTCTCACTATACCATCTACCCTCAAATCTGCTATAACAGCACAATGATCTGAAAAACCCACATCGATAGTCCTCACCCTCTCCACACCTATGCCCTGCCTAACATAAATCCTATCTAACCGTGCCTCATATCCCCTACGAATAAAAGTGTGCTCCACTCCATATCCCCTACTTCCCACCACATCTACCACTCCAACATCTCGAAAAACATCCCGCAGAACCCCAAAACACAACCCGCCCCCCTTGGAACCACATCACCATTCCTAATGACACAATTCCAATCCCCACCAATCACCGTAAAAGCAGGTAAACCTCTCAAGTGATATACCAGAACATCGCGTACAAAATCCACCTTCACTCTAGCGTTACTAGTTGCTGGCATGTACACACCTACAAAACTAACCCTCCTGGCCCCCCAAAACCCATCCACCCTGACAACCCTCCCACCCCCCCCCCTCCCAACCCAGGATACGCAAAGGACTGGTCTCCTTTACCGCCACAGCCACACCTCCTTTTAACATCAAAGCATCACATGTAAACAACCTATAACCTTTCAACAACAACTCATATCCTAACCTATGGTAATGTTCCTGCAAAAAACAGACATCAATACTAAATCTCCTCAAAACCCACTAACCATACCCTCTTGACCTCGGTTTTAAGACCGTTTACATTGAAAGTTACACACCTGAATTTTACAAGAAAGGCGGCTTACCCCTGTGCCACTGAGGCTTACTTGGTCCTCCTTTCACAGGTCTCGGTTCTTCTCTATCAAACCCTCGTTCCTGCCCTCCAACCCCTCCCTGTCCCTTCCCGCCTAGCTTCCCATTGCCCCCCCTCCTCCCGGACTTGCCTTTGCTACCACAGCTGCCCACATCTTCCCAGGCCTCTGCGCTGGTGTGAGGACTTCGTCCATGTCTGATGCCCCCGCTGATCTCTTGCGGGAGCTACCCTCTACACACATTTCTTCTGCAACCACATCTTCTTGATGGACCTCCACCACCACATTGCACTCCTTTCGAACCTCACTCAAGTCTTCCTTACCCTGCTTCTGTTCATCCATCACCTTGTCATCACCTGACCTCACATCACTTTCCACACCATGCTCTGACTCTTCCAAAAAATCCTTCAGCACAGCCTCCAAAATCCCGTCCTGAGCTGACTCTGTAGTATCTAACGGTCTGTCTGACAGCGATATTCCCTCCCCCCCCCGTTTCCACTGGTAGTGTAACACTTGATAAAGCACGTCAAGAAACTAGAGAAAGTACAAAGGTTTGCAACAAGGTTAGTTCCAGAGCTAAGGGGAATGTCCTATGAAGAAAGATTAAGGGAAATCGGCCTGACGACACTGGAGGACAGGAGGGTCAGGGGAGACATGATAACGACATATAAAATACTGCGTGGAATAGACAAGGTGGACAAGGACAGGATGTTCCAGGGAGGGGACACAGAAACAAGAGGCCACAATTGGAAGTTGAAGACACAAATGAGTCAGAGATAGTAGGAAGTATTTCTTCAGTCATAGAGTTGTAAGGCAGTGGAATAGCCTAGAAAATGACGTAGTGGAGGCAGGAACCATACACAGTTTTAAGACGAGGTTTGATAAAGCTCATGGAGCGGGGAGAGAGAGGGCCTAGTAGCAACCGGTGAAGAGGCGGGGCCAGGAGCTAGGACTCGACCCCTGCAACCACAAATAGGTGAGCACACAAATAGGTGAGCACACGTCTCAAAAACCACCTCTGCCCTGTCGACCTCCTCACTCCATAGGCCTGTACCCCGGCGTTCCACTTCACCCGTCATAACGTCCGCGGCTTCTAATGGCGTATCCACAGAAGCTGTCTCCTGACGCCTAGGGCCCTGTCTCCTGGGGCATTGTGCCACCATGTGTTCACAAGAGTCACATAAACGGCACGTTTTCCTCTGCCCCGCATAGTGTACAAAAACCTTTGTTCTATGGTTATGCAATGTAACATATGATGGTATCGGCCTCCTCAGGGTCATTTTCAGTGTAAAGGATCCTTCCGGCATCTCCTCATAAGGGCCGTCCCTCCACATTCCCATGCTCGTCGAGTGTACAGTCCCATAACCACTCAACACATCTTGTAGGCTGTATGCTGTTGCCTCAAAAGGTACATTCCTTACCTTCACCCAAGTAAAATACTTACACATCATGCAAGCATACTTCCACTGCCGAATTGATACTCATCCGCCTTTCTCGAAATTCGTCGACGATGGTAGAGTAGAAGTCAGCCCTCATGAACTTCACGAAGACCCTTGACATACCATTCAGTGCCACACCATACAGCTCTTCATTGGGGATGCCATAACAGTCCCTGATAATGCTTGGCAGGAGAACGTTCATCGTGGCGTTGCTTAAAGATCCTCTAACCAGCTCAATGCAGACAGTATTTATGCGCCGGTACAGTCGGTCCGCCATCTTGGTGCTAATGCTATGTTTTCCTCACCAGGTGGCGTGCAAGAGAACCTGTAGAAACGTCCTCTCTCCCCGCAGGTCGAGAGACGAATGAAATAGGGTAGTTGATGAGTGGAACAATCTACCTAGTTGAGTTATTGAGGCTGGGACTTTGGGTAGTTTCAAATTTAGGTTGGATAAGTACATGAGTGGGAGGGGTTGGATTTGAGTGGGACTTTCACATCAGAGCTTATTTCTTTGGTATTATTATTATAATCAAGGGGGAAGCGCTAAACCCGGAGGATTATACAGCGCCTGGGGGGGGATGTGGAAGGCATTCAGGCTTAATTCGGGGAACTGGAGCACAGATCCAATTCCCTAAATCAAGAGCCCCTCACCAACATCAAGGAACCTTCCTTGAGGGGATTTCTTTGGTAGCATTGAAAATTGGGTTGGGCAAATGTTTTGTTAGTGGGATGGATTGTAAAGAACCTGCCTAGTATGGGCCAACAGGCCTGCTGCAGTGATCCTCCTTTCTTATGTTCTTAAGTTCTTATGGCACAACTTCACACACTCTCCCCTGAACTTGGTCGTGAAGCACAGTGAGTGTCTCACGACACAACCTCACACACTCTACCCTGAACTTAGTCGTGAAGCACAGTGAGTGTCTCACGACACAACCTCACACACTCTCCCCTGAACTTGGTCGTGAAGCACAGTGAGTGTCTCACGACACAACCTCACACACTCTACCCTGAACTTAGTCGTGAAGCACAGTGAGTGTCTCACGACACAACCTCACACACTCTACCCTGAACTTAGTCGTGAAGCACAGTGAGTGTCTCACGACAACTTCACACACTTTACCCTGAACTTGGTCGTGAAGCACAGTGAGTGTCTCACGACAACCTCACACACTCTACCCTGAACTGAGTCAACATAACAAGAGCAGAGAACAGGAGTTCTTCTAAAGAGAGTAGAGTGGAGAAGATTTGCATCGACGATGTTCAGCTGGGAAGAGAGCAGAGTAGTGGCTGCAAGTGCGAGATATTCTCCCGGCTTACCACACGTCCCAGAAGACAAACAAGCGAACAAGCAGTCTAACAGCCTGGCAGCCAATCAAAACACTCGATTCTGGCAGCGCATAGAGTATATTTTTTGTGTTACATCCTGTCTATAAATATAGCTAAATATATCAAATAAATACTATAAAGCATGATATTTTCACTATAGTTATTAACCAAAAATAAAAAAAAAACTAAAAACATAATATTTTCACAATATAAACGTTTAAGTCAGATGTTTCGTTTTAAAAATAACCCTGAAAAAAAGTGAAAAATCCCTCTCCCGGGGGTATGGGAGGGAGTGGTAGGCAGGGGAGGGTAGAGGGGGGCATGGGAGGGTAGAGGGGGGCAGGGGAGGGTAGAGGGGGGCAGGGGAGGGTAGAGGGGGGCAGGGGAGGGTAGAGGGGGGAAGGGGAGGGTAGAGGGGGGCAGGGGAGGGTAGAGGGGGGGCAGGGGAGAGTAGATGGGGGGCAGGGGAGGGTAGACGGGGGGAAATGGAATGGTCGGAGCGAAAAAATTGGGTTTGTGCAGTAGGACGAAAATAAACTCTTTTTTTACCTTTATTTCTAGAGCCTTCTGAAGAGAATGTGGACAATTTTGAAAATATCATCCTTTTTAAATTCCGGAATTTCTGCTTTTCAGATTTATATGACTGGACTAGGTAATAGAGGCAGTGTAGTCTGTACCTTATTTTTATTATTATAGGCTGTATCCTAGTGTCAACACGAAGGTCTCTTGCTCCTCCATGCTTCAATATTATTATAGGCTGTATCCTAGTGTCAACACGAAGATCTCTTGCTCCTCCACGCTTCAATATTATTATAGGCTGTATCCTAGTGTCAACACGAAGGTCTCTTGCTCCTCCATGCTTCAATATTATTATAGGCTGTATCCTAGTGTCAACACGAAGGTCTCTTGCTCCTCCATGCTTCAATATTATTATAGACTGTATCCTAGTGTCAACACGAAGGTCTCTTGCTCCTCCATGCTTCAATATTATTATAGGCTGTATCCTAGTGTCAACACGAAGGTCTCTTGCTCCTCCATGCTTCAATATTATTATAGGCTGTATCCTAGTGTCAACACGAAGGTCTCTTGCTCCTCCATGCTTCAATATTATTATAGGCTGTATCCTAGTGTCAACACGAAGGTCTCTTGCTCCTCCACGCTTCAATATTATTATAGGCTGTATCCTAGTGTCAACACGAAGGTCTCTTGCTCCTCCAAGCTTCAATATTATTATAGGCTGTATCCTAGTGTCAACACGAAGGTCTCTTGCTCCTCCAAGCTTCAATATTATTATAGGCTGTAAGCTAGTGTCAACATAAAGGTCTCTTGCTCCTCCATGCTTCAATATTTATCATCTCTGCCTAATAAATATTTGCTGCAGTATTGGGGAAGGAAGTTCCCAGACACTGTCTGCTGGACAGAAGTTGATGTCTGTTATCAAACAATAAAATATTATTTTCATGAATGAACTAACAAAGCCTAAACGACTGTGGTTACTGGATGACAAGATAGTCTGCTAATAATTTCAATGTATTTTAATGAGACATTGATTAACTGCGGCTCGAATATTGCATCCGCAGCCATAAATCCATAAAAGTCATTTTATAAGGTGACTAATAGTTTGTTAGGGAAGAGTTGTATTGACAGGTCCGTAATCATCACACATCTTCCACATCTTGTCATCAGAAGCTTAATTTTAAAAGATTCAAAGCGTGAATTAATGAACGCGCGAGGCACCTTCTGCATTATGTCAGTGCAATTGGAAACACATATTTTTTTTTAAATATTTGCAATTAAAAGTTATTTGCAACTTATTTTGCAAATGTTTTTTTTCTCTTTTCCTAGGCTCCTATTGGTGGATGGATTGCGAAGGTTATAGAAGCGGACAAATAACGGAGACAACTGGTAGCATGCCGATTCTGGGGCTTCGACAAGTAGCTTTCAGAGGAGTTATGTGAGGTCTTTCAGCACATTTTGTATCAACAAGAAAAGGGAGAAATCTGAGTGCATCCTGTAGCAGTAGTCTAATGTATTTTAGGAACATAATTAAGTCTATAAGAGGTGGCCCAGTGGTGGAATTTTATAGGGAGGATGCTACGAAGTTATAGCATAAGTTATAGCAAATAATAGCTATTAAAAGACAACTAAATATCAGAAGGCAGAACAGAGATCAATCAATAATATCAAGAAGGAAGATGATAGTGTTAAAACACAGCTTTAAGGGCTACCTTCAGCCTGGACGAAGTCAGGAGAAGACAGCGAGAATAACATATTATATACTTGAACGCAGATGTGATTCTCCAACAAGAAATCCCTAAGAAAAAGAGAAAAATTGCTTCAGAGGGCCATAGAATGGGCTTAGGTCAACATAAACCATACCACGGGCGGGGATAGAACCCGCGATCAGAGAGTCTCAAGACTCCAGACCGTCGCGTTAGCCACTGGACCAGCTAGCCACAATAAGATTCATCCAACTAGCTAGCTGGTCCAGTGGCTAACACGGCGGTCTGGAATTTTGAGACTCTCTGATCGCAGGTTCTATCCCCGCCCGTGGTATGGTTTGCTTGCAGTCGTGTCAATACAATTTCGTGAGTCATGTTAGGTCAAGATATTGTAATGCCACAGGATGTCATAAGGTTTTACAAAAAACAATAAAAATACAAATGATAATTAACAAAGCATTGCTAACTGAAGTGTTCATGCAGATCAAGAGATCGACTGAAGAAACGTCTTTACCATACCCCGGCCGGGATAGAACCCGCGGTCAGAGAGTCTCAAAACTCCAGCCCGTCGCGTTAGCCACTAGACCAGCTAGCCACAATAAGATTCATCCAACTAGGTATATTTCTACACCATAGGAAGGTTAGCACAGGCACCTCTGTGACCACAATTGCAAGTTTTTTGCAGACGAATCTCCAGCTAGCGTGGCCGTGACGAACTCTAGCTCAAGTCCCTTCACTGCCGTCAACATGACTTAAGAAATCGTAATGACACGATTGCAAATAAACCATACCCCCGGCCGGGATTGAACCCGCGGTCATAGAGTCTCAAAACTCCAGCCCGTCGCGTTAGCCACTAGACGTCTTTACGAATATTATATTAGCAAGCGCAGAAATAGTCATCCAAGTACCATAGTATATGCTTGATAATCAAGAATTTTAACAGTGGGTCATTAGTTTCACATTGTCCGCGAACAGGGTCTCCTCTGAATCTATTCCTTCCTTCTTGTTATTCACATTTGCAAGAAACACCACTGGACCTAGGACAGACCCTTGTAGAACCCCACTCGACACATGCACCCATTCTGACACTCATCTCGTACAAACACAAGTTGCTACCTTCCTGTCACTTATTTCGTGATCCATTGCAGTACTCTCCCTGTAATTCCTGCCTGATCCTCTAGTTGTTCTACCAGTCTCTTGTGTGGTACTGTGTCGAAAGCCTTCTTACAGTCCAAGAATATGAAGTTTACCCACCCCTCTCTCTCCTGTCATACTTCTCATACCTTGTTGGAGAACTCCAATAAGTTTGTGACGCAAAATTTTCTTTCCCAGACGCCGTCGTAGTTGTCATGCGTGAGCTCGGTCTTTTCTAGGTGATCCACCGCTCTTCTCCTGATAATCTTCTTCATAACTTTATATACCATAGATGTAAGCAACACTGACCTGTAATTTAGGGTAGCCTGTCTGTCTCTTTCCTTAAAAATAGGGACTACATTTGCTGTCTTCCAAATCTTAGGTAGTTGCCCTGTGTATGTGTGTGTGTACTCACCTATTTGTACTTACCTATTTGTGTTTGCAGGGGTCGATTCATAGCTCCTGGCCCCGCCTCTTCGCTGATTGCTACTAGGTCCTCTCTCTCCCTGCCCCATGAGCTTTATCATACCTCGCCTTAAAACTATGTATGGTTCCCGCCTCCACTACGTCACTTTCTAGCCTATTCCACTGTCTGACTACTCTATGATTGAAGAAATACTTCCTAACATCCCTTTGATTCATCTGAGTCTTCAACTTCCAATTGTGACCTCTTGTGTCTGTGTCCCCTCTCTGGAACATCCCGTCTTTGTCCACCTTGTCTATTCCGCGCAGTATTTTATATGTCGTTATCATGTCTCCCCTGACCCTCCTGTCCTCCAGTGTCGTCAGGCCGATTTCCCTCAACCTTTCTTCGTAGGACAATCCCCGTAGCTCTGGGACTAGCCTTGTTGCAAACGTTTGCACTTTCTCTAATTTCTTGACGTGCTTGACTAGGTGTGGATTCCAAACTGGTGCTGCATACTCCAGTATGGGCCTGATGTAAATGGTATACAGAGTCTTGAACGAATCCTTACTGAGGTATCGGAACGCTATCCGTAGGTTTGCCAGGCATCCGTATGCTGCAGCAGTTATCTGATTGATGTGCGCCTCAGGAGATATGCTCGGTGTTATACTCACCCCTAGATCTTTTTCCTTGAGTGAGGTTTGCAGTCTTTGGCCATCTAAACTATATTGTGTCTGCGGTCTTCTTTGCCCTTCCCAATCTTCATGACTTTGCATTTGGCAGGGTTAAACTCAAGGAGCCAGTTGCTGAACCAGGCTTGTAGCCTGTCCAGGTCTCTTTGTAGTCCTGCCTGATCCTCATCCGATTTGATTCTTCTCATTAACTTCACATCATCTGCAAACAAGGAGACTTCTGAGTCTATCCCTTCAGTTATGTCGTTCACATATACCAAGAACAGCACAGGTCCTAGGACTGACCCCTGTGGAACCCCGCTTGTCACAAGCGCCCACTCTGACACCTCGTCACGTACCATGACTCGTTGTTGCCTCCCTGTCAGGTATTCTCTGATCCATTGCAGTGCCTTTCCTGTTATGTGTGCCTGATCCTCTAGCTTTTGCAGTAACCTCTTGTGAGGGACTGTGTCGAAGGCCTTCTTGCAGTCCAAAAAAATGCAGTCGATCCACCCCTCTCTCTCTTGTCTTACTTCTGTCACCTTGTCATAAAACTCTAGTAGGTTTGTGACACAGGATTTTCCTTCCCTGAAACCGTGCTGGTTGTCAATTATACACTTGCTTCTTTCCAGGAGCTCCACCACTCTCCTCCTGATGATCTTCTCCATGACCTTGCATACTATACACGTTAGTGATACAGGTCTGTAGTTTAGTGCCTCATGTCTGTCTCCTTTTTTAAAAATTGGGACTACATTTGCCATCTTCCATATCTCAGGGAGTTGCTGGTGAGTGTGTGTGTGTGTGTGTGTGTGTGTGTGTGTGTGTGTGTGTGTGTGTGTGTGTGTGTGTGTGTGTGTGTGTGCGCGCGCGCGGGTGAGTGTGTGTGTGTGTGTGTGTGGGTGAGTGTGTGTGTGTGTGTGTGTGTGTGTGTGTGTGAGTGTTTGTGTGTGTGTATGTTTGTGTGTGTGTGTGTGTGTGTGTGTGAGTGAGTGTGTGCGTGTGTGTGTGTGTGTGTGTGTGTGTGTGTGTGTGTGTGTGTGTGTGTGTGTGTGTGTGTGTGTGTGTGTGTGTGTGTGTGTGTGTAATCACCTATTTGTACTCATCTAATTGTGATTGCAAGGTTGATTGCAGGCTCCTGGACCCACCTCTTCACTAATCACTACTAGGTCCTCCCTCCTCCTGCTTCATGAACTTTATCATACCTCGTCTTAAAACTATGTATGGTTCCTGCCTCCACCACATCACTTGCCATCTGAGTCTTCAGCTTCCAGTTGTGACCCCTTGTTTCTGTGTCCCATCTCTGGAACATCCTGTCTCTGCCCACCTTATCACTTCCTCGCAGTAGGCCGATTTCCCTTAACCTCTCATTGTAGGACATTCCCCTTAGCTCTGGAACTAGCCTTGTTGCGAACCTTTGCACTTTCTCTAATTTCTTGACGTGCTTGGCCAGGTGTGGGTTCCAAACTGGTGCTGCATACTCTAGTTCGGGCTTGACGTACAAGGTGAACAGAGTCTTGAACGATTTATTACTGAGGTATCGAGACGCTATTTTCAGGTTTGCCATGCGCCCATATGCTGCAGCAGTTATCTGGTTTATATGCGCCTCAGGAGATGTGCTCAGTATTATACTCACCCCAAGATGCTTTTCCATGAGTGAGGTTTGCAGTCGTTGGCCACTTAAGAACATAAGAACATAAGAACGAAGGAACACTGCAGAAGGCCTACTGGCCCATGCGAGGCAGGTCCAAGTCTCCTACCGGCTTAAGCCAATGCACCCAACCTAGTCAGGTCAGGTCACATTGACTTAAGGGAGGAACACGGCAACCGACCTGGTAGCACAAGCTATCAGGTCCAACTCACACCCACCCACATCCACTCATGTATTTATCCATCCTATTTTTAAAGCTACACAACGTTCTGGCCTCTATCACTGTACTTGGGAGTTTGTTCCACTCATCCACAACTCTATTACCAAACCAGTACTTTCCTATATCCTTAGCCTATACTCTGTCTATGGTCTTCTTTGCCGTTCCCCGATCTTCATGACTTTTTATTTTAGGGGCTAAATTCGAGAAGCCAGTTGTTGGACAATGCTTCCAGCTTCTCCGAGTCTCTTTGTAGCCTTGCCTGATCCTCATCCGATTTAATACTCCTCAATAACTTCACATCATCTGCAAACAGGGACTCTTCTGAGTCTATCCCTTCCATTATGTCATTCACATATACCAAAAATACCACTGGTCTTAGGACTGACCCTGGAACTCCGCTCGTCACAAGCGCCCACTCTAATACCTCGTCACGTACCATAACTCGTTGTTTCCTCCCTGTCAGGTATTCTCTGATCCACTGCAGTGTTCTTCCTGTTATACGCGCCTGATCCTCTAGCCTTTGCACTAATCTCTTGTTTGAAACTATGTCGAAGGCCTTCTTGCAGAATAAGAAAATGAAATCTACCCACCCCTCTCTCTCGCGTCTTACTTCCGTTACCTTTTCATAAAACTTCAGTAGGAATGTGACACAGGATTTGCCTTCCCTGAATCCGTGCTAGTTGTCGCTCATGAGCTTGTTCCTTTCTAGGTGCTCCATCACTCACCTCCTGATAAATTTCTCCATGACTTTGCATTCTGTACACGTGAGTGGCACTGCTCTATAGTTTAGTGTCTAGTGTCTGTCTCCTTTCTTGAAAATGAGGACTACATTTTTCATCTTCTTTACCTCAGGTAGTCGCCCAGTTTCAATGGATGTGTTGAAAATTGATGCTAGAGGCTCACACAGTGTCTCTGCTCCCTCTCTAAGGACCCACAGAGAGATGTCTGGTCCCACCGCCTTTGAGGTATAAAGGTCACTTAGCAACTTCATCACCACCTCCTCGGTTGTGTGTATTTCATCCAACACTTATTGGTATATCCCTTGTTGGTGTATTCCTCTGTTCTGAATTCCCAGAGTCCTTTCTGTCTCCACTGTAAATATTTCCTTAAATCTCATGTTGGGCTCCTCACATACTTCTTGGTGGTTTCTTGTGAGCTCCCCACCTTAAACCTACGCATTGATCCATGTTACACCCTTTTGTTCATTTTAAGTAGACTGTTTCTACTTGTTATTATCACAATGGTATACTTTTACATGTTATTTTTGCTATTTCACTTAATATTATATTCAGAAGTAATTCCATTAGTAGCTAAAATGGATTTACTCGACTTTATAATATTATCTGGTCGTATTACTTAGCTTTGCACATAGGTAGGTTGTTTAATTAGTCTCAACTGCTGGTGCGACCTGGCCAAGCACCAGTAGGTGTTTTGAGCTGCTCAACCCCTGCTTTGACCGAGCCAAAGTGGGCTGGTAAAGCCTCACTTTGGACAGTTCATACCTTCCTCTGAACCAGGAAGGGTCTTGGGAAGTGTCCACCTCTAGACCAACATTCGCCTCCCTAGAAAATACCAGGGATTTTCGGAAACTCATTGCCTCTGTAGTGTAAGAGGGCTTATTGTAAAGTGAACCATATTATAAGAAATCTATTAATGTGTTCGAGTTTTTAGGCAACGCCTGTGCATGTACATATACTAATATTTCGTGACTCACTCAGAGCCATTTGTAAATACTTGACCTAGTACTGTGATGTTTTAATGAGAAATGGTAAAAGCATTCTACTCTTAGTGCAAAATATGAGAAGGTGGATTTAAGTGATTATTATGATTATTAACAAATTAAATAGAAACTAAGAAAATTCCTTTTCCTCTCCAAGTGAAGACCCCTAGACGTACTAGGTTTCTTATTTTGGTACGAAAGGCACTATAACCCAGGGACCAACTATGTCCGTAACAATTCTGTTTCCACTTCATGACTTGTTTGGTCAGGTGTGGGTTCCAAGCTGTTGCTGCATACTCCAATTTGGGCCTGACGTACACGGTGTACAGAGGACTGAACGATTCCTTACTGTGGCGTCAGAATTCTATTCTTAGGTTTTCTAGACGCCCATATGCTGCAGCAGTTATTTGGTTGATATGCGCCTCAGGAAATGTGCTCGGTATTATACTCACCCCAAGGAGAGGTGTGTAGTCTCTGGGCACCCTAGACTGTACTCTGTCTTCTTTTATTGCCCTTCCCCAATCTTCATGATTTTGCACTTGGTGGGGTTGAACTCCAGGAGCCAGTTTCTGGGCCAGATTTCTTTGTAGCCCTACCTGGTCCTCCTCTGATTGAATTCTCCTCGTTAACTTCACATCCTGTGCAAACTGGGACACTTCTGAGGCTATTCCTTCCATCATGTCATTCACATACTCCAGAAACAGCATCGGTCCTAGGACTGACCCCTGTGGAACCCCACTCATCACAGGCGCCCACTCTTACACCTTGTCAAATATCAAGACTCACCAATGCCTTCTTGTCAGGTATTATCTGATCCATTGCAGTACCTTCCCTGTTATCCCTACAGGGTCCTCCAACTTTTGCACTATTCTCTCGTGTGGAACTGTGTCAAAAGCCTTCTTACAGTCCAAAAAATGCAATCTATCCACCCCTCTCTCTCTTGTCGTACTGATGTTACCTTATCATAAAATTCCAGCAGGTTTGTTTTCCGTCCCTGAATCTCTGCTGGTTGTCGTTGATAAGCTCATTCCTTTCCAGGTCCTTCACCACTTCTGATATTCTTCTTCATGACTCTGATTATTATACATGTTAGTGACACTGGTCTGATATTTAATATTTTTTTCTGTCTACGTTTTTTTTAATTGGGACTGCATTTGCTGCCTTCCTTACCTCAGGTAGTCACCTTGTTTTGATAGAAATGTTGAAGATTTTTGTTAGGGGTACACATAACGCCTCTGCTTCCTCTCTCAGGACCCATGGAGAGATGTTATCGGACCCCATCGCCTTTGAGGTATCTAACTCACTTAGCAGCCTCTTCACTTCTTCCTCGGTTGTATGTATTGTGTCTAACACTTGATGGTGTCCCCACCTCTTCGTCTCTCTGGAGGTCCTTCTGTCTCCTCTGTGAACGCTTCTTTGAATTTCATGTTGAGCTCCTCACATGCTTCGCTTTCTTATCTTGTGAACTCTCATTCCTTCCTGATCCTGATTACCTGGTCCATGACTGTCGTTTTCCTCCTGATGTCAGATTTGGCTTTCGCTGCTATGTAATTTTCATATTGACGTTGGGCCTCTCTTGTTACCTGTGCATATTCATTTTTGGCTCTGCGACTTCTCTCCTTATTCTCTTGAGTCCTTTGCCTTCTATACTTCTTCCATTCTCTAGCACACTTGATTTTGGCCTCTCTACACCTTTGGGTGAACCAAGGGCTCATCTTAACTTTCTCGTTATTTCTGTTACCCTTGGGTACAAACCTCATGTCTTTTACTAACTTCCCTGCCAGTTCTCTGTCCCTCTGAATCCCATGTAGGAAATTCTTCATGCCTGTGTAGTCTCCTCTCTTGTGATTTGGTGTCATTCGTCCTGCACTTCCTTCTTCCCATTCCACTTGAAACTCTTTTATGTATTCAAAGCTAAGAATTACATAATCACTGGCTTCAATGTCTACATTACTCAAGATGAATACTAGGTCCAGTGGTTCATCCTCTCCTCTCTCTCTCTCTCTGGAAGTGTCCTTTAAGTGTTGGTACATGAGGTTTTCCAGTAGCACCTCCATCATCTTAGCCCTCAAAGTTTCTGGGACCCCATGTGGCTCCAGATTCTCCCAGTCGATTTCTTTGTGGTTGAAATCACCCGTAATCAGCAGCTTTTCCTTGCTTGCATGAGCCCTTCTTGCCACTTTAGCCAGTGTGTCAACCATCTCTCTATTACTCTCATCATACTCTTGCCTTGGCCTCCTGCTTTTCTGTGGTGGGTTATACATCATTTTGAGACCTTCTGACTGAAGTGTTCCTATTGTGTAGTCTCTTGCTTCTCCTCTGTCTCCTCTCTCCAGCTCATCAAAATCCCATCTGTTTTTGATGAACAGTGCCGCTCCTCCCTCCTCTGTTCCCTTTGTCTTTCCTCAAGATCTAATATCCCTTTGGAAAGACATTATCTGTTATCATTCCTGTGAGCTTGATTTCTCTGAGAGCTATGATGTCTGGTGATGACTCCTTGATTCTTATGTGCCACTCCCATTTGTTCATTATTCCATCAACGTTGGTGTACGGTACCTTCAGTTTGCTCTCCAACACTGTTCTGGAGGGTCTGTGAGGGTGGGAGACCTGGCGGTGTGCCGTGAGATTTTACAGTGTAGTGTGGGTTGAGAGCTGTAAGTGTGGATTGTGGTTTGTGCTGGGATAGTGTGTTTGGTTGTAAGATTATTGGGGTGGTTCTGTGTGCGCTTGTGTTTGTTGCTCTGCCCTTCTCTGGTTGTCCTCTGCTGATTCTGTCCTTGTTTCTCTTTGTAGCCCCTTTTACTTGTGTCCTCTCCATCAGCTGCTGTCATTCTGTTCTTGTTCTGTCTCGGTCTAAGAACACTTTTTTGTATGTTGACGATTCCTTCAGCCGTGGTTTCTTATGCAGGATCCAGGTTTTCACCGTTTCTAGTCTTCTACAGAAACTCAAGACTTATCGCCAGAGAAGACAACGCTCAATGCCGAAGAATCCTGAAATCATCGCTTATCTCTATGTCCAACAACTTCAACCAGAACAATGGCTTCTATAACATAGCTGAACCACTTGCCAAGTAACTTCTTCATCGCTATCCCACAAGAACATAGGATTGGAGGAACACTGCAGTAGGTCTACACATATACTCATCCAATCTCTCTTCCAAGCTACCCAAGATTTCAGACTCTATAACCCCACTCGGTAGATCATCAGATGCAGCATTCTCCACCTGACACAGCATTCTGAACCTCACTATAAATACTCACATACCTTCCACCCCAGGTAGATCTGCTTGTGACTTGAAAAAACCCACTGTGTGGGCGAAACGTTGTCAATAAAGGATTACATTATACTGCATATGTGTTCATATTTCAATTGTGTTGGAATTTTATACCATTTATTTCCAGCGTTTACTCACCACCCTGACACCTCGTCACGTACCATGACTCGTTGTTGCCTCCCTGTCAGGTATTCTCTGATCCATTGCAGTGCCTTTCCTGTTATGTGTGCCTGATCCTCTAGCTTTTGCAGTAACCTCTTGTGAGGAACTGTGTCGAAGGCCTTCTTGCAGTCCAAAAAAATGCAGTCGATCCACCCCTCTCTCTCTTGTTTTACTTCTGTCACCTTGTCATAAAACTCCAGTAGGCTTGTGACACAGGATTTTCCGTCCCTGAAACCGTGCTGGTTGTCAATTATACACTTGTTTCTTTCTAGGTGCTCCACCACTTTCCTCCTGATAATCTTCTCCATGACTTTGCATACTATACACGTTAGTGATACAGGTCTGTAATTTAATGCCTCATGTCTGTCTGCCTTTTTAAAAACTGGGACTACATTTGCCATCTTCCATACCTCAGGGAGTTGCCAAGTTTCAATGGATGTGTTGAAGATCTTTGTTAATGGCTGTGGCATGCAAAGAGTACGTAACCTTTATTCGCCGCATGTACACACCCTCATTTACAGGCTATCTCCCCAAACCAGCAAACCAGGTAACTAATAGTTGAAGATGGGGCCCCGTCGTTCAAATAGTGACCAGGTTCCAGCCAATAAGAAGATGGTTTTGGCAATCGCAGAGGTTATGTGGGTACCACTCTCCTGTCTGCCCTTGTCATTCCCATTCTAGAGCTGGTTGAAGCACGGTCTGCTCTCTTGTGGCTTCTATTCTGCCTTGCTTACCGTGGAGTGCACTAATACCTATCACTGTACATAGTGTATATAGTGTACATATTGCTGTTCTAAATTGGTGAAGGATAATATAAGTTAAAACTTTTCTGCTGTGTTTATTTTGCTCCCTTTACACCCAGGATAACAGGCCATTTGAACCTGACTAGGGGTCAGGTAGGTGGTGATGGTTGCCGATATGATGCTTTCCAGGGCATAGTTCTAGCTGCTCAGTCAAATTATGTTCCAAATAGGGAAATCAGATCTAACAAAAATGATCCTAAATGGATGAACAATAGATTAAAATATCTGATTGGTCAAAAGAGAGGCATATATAGGCAAATCAAAAGAGGAGAGGGGCAATTAAGAAATCGATATATTCAGTTAAAGAGAGAAATAAAAAAGGGAATTAGAAAAGCAAATAGAGATTATGAGGTTAAAGTTGCAAGAGAATCGAAGACTAACCCAAAAGGATTCTTTCAGGTATACAGAAGTAAGATCAGGGACAAGATAGGCCCACTCAAAAGTTCCTCGGGTCAGCTCACTGACAGTGATAAGGAAATGTGTAGAATTTTTAACACATACTTCCTCTCAGTTTTTACACAGGAGGATACCAGCGATATTCCAGTAATGATAAATTATGTAGAACAGGACGATAATAAACTGTGCACTATTAGGGTCACAAGTGACATGGTCCTTAGGCAAATAGATAAATTAAAACCTAACAAATCCCCAGGCCCTGATGAACTGTATGCAAGGGTTCTAAAGGAATGTAAAGAGGAGCTTAGCACACCTTTGGCTAATCTTTTCAACATATCACTACAAACTGGCATGGTGCCAGATAAGTGGAAAATGGCAAATGTGATACCTATTTTCAAAACAGGTGACAGGTCCTTAGTTTCGAACTATAGACCAATAAGCCTAACCTCCATAGTGGGAAAATTTATGGAATCAATAATTGCCGAGGCAGTTCGTAGCCACTTTGAAAAGCATAAATTAATCAACGAATCTCAGCATGGTTTTACAAAGGGGCGTTCCTGCCTTACGAATTTATTAACTTTTTTCACTAAGGTATTTGAGGAGGTAGATCATGGTAATGAATATGATATTGTGTATATGGACTTCAGTAAGGCTTTTGACAGGGTCCCACATCAGAGACTATTGAGGAAAATTAAAGCACATGGAATAGGAGGAGAAATTTTTTCCTGGATAGAGGCATGGTTGACAAATAGGCAGCAGAGAGTTTGCATAAATGGGGAGAAATCAGAGTGGGGAAGCGTCACGAGCGGTGTTCCACAGGGGTCAGTGTTGGGCCCCCTGCTGTTCACAATCTACATAAACGACATAGATGAGGGCATAAAGAGCGACATCGGCAAGTTTGCCGATGACACCAAAATAGGCCGTCGAATTCATTCTGACGAGGACATTCGAGCACTCCAGGAAGATTTGAATAGACTGATGCAGTGGTCGGAGAAGTGGCAGATGCAGTTTAATATAGACAAATGCAAAGTTCTAAATGTTGGACAGGACAATAACCATGCCACATATAAACTAAATAATGTAGATCTTAATATTACGGATTGCGAAAAAGATTTAGGAGTTCTGGTTAGCAGTAATCTGAAACCAAGACAACAGTGCATAAGTGTTCGCAATAAAGCTAATAGAATCCTTGGCTTCATATCAAGAAGCATAAATAATAGGAGTCCTCAGGTTGTTCTTCAACTCTATACATCCTTGGTTAGGCCTCATTTAGATTATGCTGCACAGTTTTGGTCACCGTATTACAGAATGGATATAAATTCTCTGGAAAATGTACAAAGGAGGATGACAAAGATGATCCCATGTATCAGAAACCTTCCCTATGAGGATAGACTAAGGGCCCTGAAACTGCACTCTCTAGAAAGACGTAGAATTAGGGGGGATATGATTGAGGTTTATAAGTGGAAGACAGGAATAAATAAAGGGGATGTAAATAGTGTGCTGAAAATATCTAGCCTAGACAGGACTCGCAGCAATGGTTTTAAGTTGGAAAAATTCAGATTCAGGAGGGATATAGGAAAGTACTGGTTTGGTAATAGAGTTGTGGATGAGTGGAACAAACTCCCAAGTACCGTTATAGAGGCCAGAACGTTGTGTAGCTTTAAAAATAGGTTGGATAAATACATGAGTAGATGTGGGTGGGTGTGAGTTGGACCTGATAGCTTGTGCTAACAGGTCGGTTGCCGTGTTCCTCCCTTAAGTCAATGTGACCTGACCTGACTAGGTTGGGTGCATTGGCTTAAGCCGGTAGGGACTTGGACCTGCCTCGCATGGGCCAGTAGGCCTTCTGCAGTGTTCCTTCGTTCTTATGTTCTTATGTTCTTAATAATGGCACACACAGCATCTCTGCTCCCTCCCTCTGTGTGTGTGTGTGTGTGTTCGTACTCACCTAGTTGTACTCACCTAGTTAAGGTTGCAGGGGTCGAGTCCAAGCTCCTGGCCCCGCCTCTTCACTGGTCTCTACTAGGTCACTTTCCCTGAACCGAGAGCTTTATCATACCTCTGCTTATAGCTATGTATGGATCCTGCCTCCACTACATCACTTCCCAAACTATTCCACTTACTGTGTTTGTGTGCGTGTGTGTGTGTGTGTGTGTGTGTGTGTATGTCTTTTTGTGTACTCTCCTAGTTATGGTTGCAGAGGTCGATTCATAGCTCCTGTCTCTGCCTGTTCACTTATCGCTGCTAAGTCCACTCTCTCCCTGTGTGTGTGTATGTGTGTGTGTGTGTGTGTGTGTGTATGTGTGTGTGTGTGTGTGTGTGTGTGTATGTGTGTGTGTGTGTATGTGTGTGTGTGTGTATGTGTGTATGTGAACATCAAAATGGTATACAATACCGACAGGTTGTTAGGTAAGACACATATGCAACAGTTAGACAACTTTATTCCGAAACGTTTCGCCTACACAGTAGGCTTCTTCAGTCGAATACAGAAAATAGGCAGGAACAGTAGAGATGTGAAGACGATGTAATCAGTCCATCACCCTTGTAGTCGTAGAATTTGAGGTTGTCAGTCCCTCGGCCTGGAGAAGTTCAGTTCCATAGTCAGGAACTATCTGAAGATCAAGCGACAGTGCGGAGACTTTAATACTGTCGGAAGGAGAGGTGCAGAGTAGTGGTAGTAGTAGTGAGAATGTGACCACTGAGAGGTCATGTCCCTCTCAGATCCAACCCTTCTCACTTGAAAAGCTTGTCCAAGGTGTTTTCTGTACCAAGATGCCATGTGTTGCAGTGTCTGACAAGATGAACATCAAAATGGTATACAATACCGACAGGTTGTTAGGTAAGACACATATGCAACAGTTAGACAACTTTATTCCGAAACGTTTCGCCTACACAGTAGGCTTCTTCAGTCGAATACAGAAAATAGGCAGGAACAGTAGAGATGTGAAGACGATGTAATCAGTCCATCACCCTTGTAGTCGTAGAATTTGAGGTTGTCAGTCCCTCGGCCTGGAGAAGTTCAGTTCCATAGTCAGGAACTATCTGAAGATCAAGCGACAGTGCGGAGACTTTAATACTGTCGGAAGGAGAGGTGCAGAGTAGTGGTAGTAGTAGTGAGAATGTGACCACTGAGAGGTCATGTCCCTCTCAGATCCAACCCTTCTCACTTGAAAAGCTTGTCCAAGGTGTTTTCTGTATCAAGATGCCATGTGTTGCAGTGTCTGACAAGATGAACATCAAAATGGTACGCGCATAGCGGTAGCCCTTAGCACGGTAAATGTGACCAGTCGAGAGAACACCAGATACCAACCGCTTCACTTCGGAAAGCAGTCTGGCAAGCAATAAAGATGCCAATGTACCGATGCAATCGATCCAAGACGAACCCATTCGTAGTCGGCATACGTTTAATTTGAGGTTAAAGTTCAGGTCCCTTCGACCTTGGAAGGCAACAGCGTTACCATGGATCGACAAAAACTAGGCAGGAACCAGAAGATGCGAAGACGACAACAACCATCACCTCAGTCGGTAATGGCTCGGAGAGTTCGCTCCAATGTCAGGAATTATCTGGAAAGGAGGTGCATGGATACACGCCGGTCGAAGAAGTAGGCAGAGAAGGTGTAGTAGTCCAACTGAGGAGGTCATGTCCCTCCTCAGATCCAACCCTTTCACGCCGAAAAGCTTGTTCAAGGATGTTTTTACAGCTGTAGTGTTCCTATTTAACGATAGCCATGGTTAGCAGGTCGTCCTGACAAGGATTAAAGAAAAACATCATGGTATACAACAGCCGACAAGGAATGCTTCGCTTCACACAGGTAAAGCTTCTTCCTCAGTCGAACACAGATAGCAGGAACAGTTAGACAATGCGAACACGACAAACGTTCATCGCCTACAGTCGTAGAATTCTGAGGCTCCGGTTCGTTCCATAAGTCAGGAACCATCAGAAGATCATGACAGGCGTGAGGGACTTATCAACGCCTGAGGTGAGCAGAGTAAGTGGTAGAGGAATGAGCTGAGAGGTCATGTCCCTAATCAGATCCAACCCTCTCACTTTCTCACTTCTGGCATAGAAAACACTTGGACAGCTCCCTCAAGGCCTGGAGAAGGTTCCTGGATTCTGAGAGGGACATGGAACCTATCATGGGTCAACATTCTCAAGCGACTACTACCACGGAACCTTGCACCTCCCTTCCAAAGGACAAGGGGTACAAAGTCTAGGCACTATTCGGGCTGGATCTTCAGATAGTTCCCACATGGCATCTTGGTACAGAAAACACCTTGGACAAGCTTTTCAAGTGAGAAAGGTTGGATCTGAGAGGGACATGACCTCTCAGTGGTCACATTCTCACTACTACTACCACTACTCTGCACCTCTCCTTCCGACAGTATTAAAGTCTCCGCACTGTCGCTTGATCTTCAGATAGTTCCTGACTATGGAACTGAACTTCTCCAGGCCGAGGGACTGACAACCTCAAATTCTACGACTACAAGGGTGATGGACTGATTACATCGTCTTCACATCTCTACTGTTCCTGCCTATTTTCTGTATTCGACTGAAGAAGCCTACTGTGTAGGCGAAACGTTTCGGAATAAAGTTGTCTAACTGTTGCATATGTGTCTTACCTAACAACCTGTCGGTATTGTATACCATTTTGATGTTCATCTTGTCAGACACTGCAACACATGGCATCTTGGTACAGAAAACACCTTGGACAAGCTTTTCAAGTGAGAAGGGTTGGATCTGAGAGGGACATGACCTCTCAGTGGTCACATTCTCACTACTACTACCACTACTCTGCACCTCTCCTTCCGACAGTATTAAAGTCTCCGCACTGTCGCTTGATCTTCAGATAGTTCCTGACTATGGAACTGAACTTCTCCAGGCCGAGGGACTGACAACCTCAAATTCTACGACTACAAGGGTGATGGACTGATTACATCGTCTTCACATCTCTACTGTTCCTGCCTATTTTCTGTATTCGCCTACTGTGTAGGCGAAACGTTTCGGAATAAAGTTGTCTAACTGTTGCATATGTGTCTTACCCATGTGTGTATGTGTGTGTGCATGTGTGTGTGTGTGTGTGTGTGTGTGTATGTATGTGTGTGTGTGTGTGTGTGTGTGTACTCACCTAGTTAAGGTTGCAGGGGTCGAGTCCTAGCTCCTGGCCCCGCATCTGTTCGTTACAAGGTCACTCTCCCTGAACCGTGAGCTTTATCGTACCTCTGCTTAAAGCTATGTATGGATCCTGCCTCCACTACATCACATCCCAAACTATTCCACTTCCTGACTACTCTGTGGCTGAAGAAATATTTCCTAACATCCCTGTGATTCATCTGTGTCTTCAACTTCCAACTGTGTCCCCTTGTTTCTGTGTCCCATCTCTGGAACATCCTGTCTTTGTCCACCTTGTCAGTTCCTCTCAGTATTTTGTATGTCGTTATCTTGTCCCCCCTATCTCTCCTGTCCTCTAGTGTCGTCAGGTCGATTGTCCTGTGTGTGTGTGTGCGCGCGCGCGCGTGTGTGTGTGTGTGTGTGTGTGTGTGTGTGTGTGTGTGTGTGTGTGTGTGTGTGTGTGTGTGTGTGTGTGTGTATGTGTGTGTACTCACATAGTTGTGCTTGCAGAGGTAGTCATAGCTCCTGTCCCTCCCTGTGTGTGTATGTTTATTCCCTGGAGTGATCTTCAGGTGTTTTACTAAATATTCCCTGGAGTGATCTTCAGGTGTTTTACTAAATATTCCCTGGAGTGATCTTCAGGTGTTTTGCTAAATATTCCCTGGAGTGATCTTCAGGTGTTTTACTAAATATTCCCTGGAGTGATCTTCAGGTGTTTTACTAAATATTCCCTGGAGTGATCTTCAGGTGTTTTACTAAATATTCCCTGGAGTGATCTTCAGGTGTTTTACTAAATATTCCCTGGAGTGATCTTCAGGTGTTTTACTAAATATTCCCTGGAGTGATCTTCAGGTGTTTTACTAAATATTCCCTGGATTGATCTTCAGGTGTTTTACTAAATATTCCCTGGAATGATCTTCAGGTGTTTTACTAAATATTCCCTGGAGTGATCTTCTGGTGTTTTACTAAATATTCCCTGGAGTGATCTTCAGGTGTTTTACTAAATATTCCCTGGAGTGATCTTCAGGTGTTTTACTAAATATTCCCTGGAGTGATCTTCAGGTGTTTTACTAAATATTCCCTGGAGTGATCTTCAGGTGTTTTGCTAAATATTCCCTGGATTGATCTTCAGGTGTTTTACTAAATATTCCCTGGATTGATCTTCAGGTGTTCTGCTAAATATTCCCTGGAGTGATCTTCAGGTGTTTTACTAAATATTCCCTGGATTGATCTTCAGGTGTTTTACTAAATATTCCCTGGAGTGATCTTCAGGTGTTCTGCTAAATATTCCCTGGAGTGATCTTCAGGTGTTTTACTAAATATTCCCTGGAGTGATCTTCAGGTGTTTTACTAAATATTCCCTGGAGTGATCTTCAGGTGTTTTACTAAATATTCCCTGGATTGATCTTCAGGTTTTTTACTAAATATTCCCTGGATTGATCTTCAGGTGTTTTACTAAATATTCCCTGGAGTGATCTTCAGGTGTTTTACTAAATATTCCCTGGAGTGATCTTCAGGTGTTCTGCTAAATATTCCCTGGATTGATCTTCAGGTGTTTTACTAAATATTCCCTGGATTGATCTTCAGGTGTTTTACTAAATATTCCCTGGAGTGATCTTCAGGTGTTTTACTAAATATTCCCTGGAGTGATCTTCAGGTGTTTTACTAAATATTCCCTGGATTGATCTTCAGGTGTTTTACTAAATATTCCCTGGATTGATCTTCAGGTGTTTTACTAAATATTCCCTGGAGTGATCTTCAGGTGTTTTACTAAATATTCCCTGGAGTGATCTTCAGGTGTTCTGCTAAATATTCCCTGGAGTGATCTTCAGGTGTTCTGCTAAATATTCCCTGGAGTGATCTTCAGGTGTTCTGCTAAATATTCCCTGGAGTGATCTTCAGGTGTTCTGCTAAATATTCCCTGGAGTGATCTTCAGGTGTTTTACTAAATATTCCCTGGAGTGATCTTCAGGTGTTTTACTAAATATTCCCTGGAGTGATCTTCAGGTGTTCTGCTAAATATTCCCTGGAGTGATCTTCAGGTGTTTTACTAAATATTCCGTGGAGTGATCTTCAGGTGTTTTACTAAATATTCCATGGAGTGATCTTCAGGTGTTTTACTAAATATTCCGTGGAGTGATCTTCAGGTGTTTTACTAAATATTCCCTGGAGTGATCTTCAGGTGTTTTACTAAATATTCCCTGGAGTGATCTTCAGGTGTTTTACTAAATATTCCGTGGAGTGATCTTCAGGTGTTCTGCTAAATATTCCCTGGAGTGATCTTCAGGTGTTTTACTAAATATTCCCTGGAGTGATCTTCAGGTGTTCTGCTAAATATTCCCTGGAGTGATCTTCAGGTGTTTTACTAAATATTCCGTGGAGTGATCTTCAGGTGTTCTGCTAAATATTCCCTGGAGTGATCTTCAGGTGTTCTGCTAAATATTCCCTGGAGTGATCTTCAGGTGTTCTGCTAAATATTCCGTGGAGTGATCTTCAGGTGTTCTGCTAAATATTCCGTGGAGTGATCTTCAGGTGTTCTGCTAAATATTCCCTGGAGTGATCTTCAGGTGTTCTGCTAAATATATTAACAGTGTTCAGGCAATATATATCAACTGAATTACTTCTCTATAAATTATTTAAGTTTCACCAGTACAGTGTCAAAGTCAATGCCAGATCTCCCCGTTTATTTCTTATAAAAATTTATTATGAATATTAGCACAAATTAGTACCCATTCTGTTGTGTATATACCGAATGTACTGCAATGTTCTCTCTGCCACGTAATATATTCTCACTAATTTGTTTATCTATATCTCTCAGAAATATTGTCCCCTCATGGAAGGTTCCTTGATGTTGGTCAGGGGCTCTTGATTTAGGGAATTGGATCTGTGCTCCAGTTCCCCGAATTAAGCCTGAATGTCTTAAACACCCCCCCCCCAGGCGCTGTATAATCCTCCGGGTTTAGCGCTTCCCCCTTGATTATAATAATAATAATAATAATAATCAGAAATATTGTATTTCATACAATGTCGTCTATGTTTCCTATTTAACTTGGAATTTTTATATTTTTTTTTCAATTCCGTAGAAATATATTATTATGATAATGAACACGTCACTTATTAATAAAGTTTTGTTAATCTGAATAAACGTTAAGATAATTGTTTATGATGAACAAACTAAGTAAACAAAGTGACGTCAACTTGTGGCAAAACTGAATTTTTGTAATAATTATAATGTATAATATTGTCCACCATGAGTGACGCAAGGTTCAACACGCACTGCAAGGTTCAACACGCACTGCAAGGTTCAACACGCACTGCAAGGTTCACACGCACTGCAAGGTTCAACACGCACTGCAAGGTTCAACACGCACTGCAAGGTTCAACACGCACTGCAAGGTTCAACACGCACTGCAAGGTTCAACACGCACTGCAAGGTTCACACGAACTGCAAGGTTCAACACGCACTGCAAGGTTCAACACGCACTGCAAGGTTCACACGAACTGCAAGGTTCAACACGCACTGCAAGGTTCAACACGCACTGCAAGGTTCAACACGCACTGCAAGGTTCAACATGCACTGCAAGGTTCACACGCACTGCAAGGTTCAACACGCACTGCAAGGTTCAACACACACTGCAAGGTTCAACATGCACTGCAAGGTTCAACATGCACTGCAAGGTTCACACGCACTGCAAGGTTCAACATGCACTGCAAGGTTCACACGCACTGCAAGGTTCAACATGCACTGCAAGGTTCACACGCACTGCAAGGTTCAACATGCACTGCAAGGTTCACACGCACTGCAAGGTTCAACACGCACTGCAAGGTTCAACACACACTGCAAGGTTCAACACGCACTGCAAGGTTCAACACGCACTGCAAGGTTCAACACGCACTGCAAGGTTCAACGCACACTGTAAGGTTCAACACGCACTGCAAGGTTCAACACGCACTGCAAGGTTCAACACGCACTGCAAGGTTCAACACGCACTGCAAGGTTCAACACGCACTGCAAGGTTCAACACGCACTGCAAGGTTCAACACGCACTGCAAGGTTCAACACGCACTGCAAGGTTCAACACGCACTGCAAGGTTCAACACACACTGCAAGGTTCAACACGCACTGCAAGGTTCAACATGCACTGCAAGGTTCACACGCACTGCAAGGTTCAACACGCACTGCAAGGTTCAACACACACTGCAAGGTTCAACATGCACTGCAAGGTTCAACATGCACTGCAAGGTTCACACGCACTGCAAGGTTCAACATGCACTGCAAGGTTCACACGCACTGCAATGTTCAACATGCACTGCAAGGTTCACACGCACTGCAAGGTTCAACATGCACTGCAAGGTTCACACGCACTGCAAGGTTCAACACGCACTGCAAGGTTCAACACGCTCTGCAAGGTTCAACACGCACTGCAAGGTTCAACACGCACTGCAAGGTTCAACACGCACTGCAAGGTTCAACACGCACTGCAAGGTTCACACGAACTGCAAGGTTCAACACGCACTGCAAGGTTCACACGCACTGCAAGGTTCAACATGCACTGCAAAGTTCACACGCACTGCAAGGTTCAACATGCACAGCAAGGTTCACACGCACTGCAAGGTTCAACACGCACTGCAAGGTTCAACACACACTGCAAGGTTCAACACGCACTGCAAGGTTCAACACGAACTGCAAGGTTCAACACGCACTGCAAGGTTCAACACACACTGCAAGGTTCAACACGCACTGCAAGGTTCAACACGCACTGCAAGGTTCAACACGCACTGCAAGGTTCAACACACACTGCAAGGTTCAACACGCACTGCAAGGTTCAACACGCACTGCAAGGTTCAACACACACTGCAAGGTTCAACATGCACTGCAAGGTTCAACATGCACTGCAAGGTTCACACGCACTGCAAGGTTCAACACGCACTGCAAGGTTCAACACACACTGCAAGGTTCAACACGCACTGCAAGGTTCAACACGCACTGCAAGGTTCAACACGCACTGCAAGGTTCAACATGCACTGCAAGGTTCACACGCACTGCAAGGTTCAACATGCACTGCAAGGTTCACACGCACTGCAAGGTTCAACATGCACTGCAAGGTTCACACGCACTGCAAGGTTCAACACGCACTGCAAGGTTCAACACACACTGCAAGGTTCAACACGCACTGCAAGGTTCAACACGCACTGCAAGGTTCAACACGCACTGCAAGGTTCAACATGCACTGCAAGGTTCACACCCACTGCAAGGTTCAACATGCACTGCAAGGTTCACACGCACTGCAAGGTTCAAAATGCACTGCAAGGTTCACACGCACTGCAAGGTTCAACATGCACTGCAAGGTTCACACGCACTGCAAGGTTCAACACGCACTGCAAGGTTCAACACACACTGCAAGGTTCAACACGCACTGCAAGGTTCAACACGCACTGCAAGGTTCAACACGCACTGCAAGGTTCAACGCGCACTGCAAGGTTCAACACGCACTGCAAGGTTCAACACGCACTGCAAGGTTCAACACGCACTGCAAGGTTCAACACGCACTGCAAGGTTCAACACGCACTGCAAGGTTCAACACGCACTGCAAGGTTCAACACGCACTGCTAGGTTCACACGCACTGCAAGGTTCAACATGCACTGCAAGGTTCAACATGCACTGCAAGGTTCAACACGCACTGCTAGGTTCAACATGCACTGCAAGGTTCAACACGCACTGCAAGGTCCAACGCGCACTGCTAGGTTCACACGCACTGCTAGGTTCACACGCACTGCAAGGTTCAACACGCACTGCTAGGTTCACACGCACTGCAAGGTTCAACACGCACTGCAAGGTTCAACACGCACTGCAAGGTTCAACACGCACTGCAAGGTTCAACACGCACTGCAAGGTTCAACACGCACTGCTAGGTTCAACACGCACTGCTAGGTTCAACACGCACTGCAAGGTTCAACACGCACTGCAAGGTTCACACGCACTGCAAGGTTCAACACGCACTGCTAGGTTCAACACGCACTGCAAGGTTCAACACGCACTGCTAGGTTCAACACGCACTGCAAGGTTCAACACGCACTGCAAGGTTCAACACGCACTGCAAGGTTCAACACGCACTGCAAGGTTCACACGCACTGCAAGGTTCAACACGCAACACGCACTGCAAGGTTCAACACGCACTGCAAGGTTCAACACGCACTGCAAGGTTCAACACGCACTGCAAGGTTCAACACGCACTGCAAGGTTCAACACGCACTGCAAGGTTCAACAGGCACTGCAAGGTTCAACAGGCACTGCAAGGTTCAACACGCACTGCAAGGTTCAACACGCACTGCAAGGTTCAACAGGCACTGCAAGGTTCAACACGCACTGCAAGGTTCAACACGCACTGCAAGGTTCAACACATGCACTGCAAGGTTCACACGCACTGCAAGGTTCAACACGCACTGCAAGGTTCAACACGCACTGCAAGGTTCAACATGCACTGCAAGGTTCAACATGCACTGCAAGGTTCACACGCACTGCAAGGTTCAACATGCACTGCAAGGTTCACACGCACTGCAAGGTTCAACATGCACTGCAAGGTTCACACGCACTGCAAGGTTCAACACGCACTGCAAGGTTCAACACACACTGCAAGGTTCAACACGCACTGCAAGGTTCACACGCACTGCAAGGTTCAACATGCACTGCAAGGTTCACACGCACTGCAAGGTTCAACATGCACTGCAAGGTTCACACGCACTGTAAGGTTCAACATGCACTGCAAGGTTCACACGCACTGCAAGGTTCACACGCACTGCAAGGTTCAACACGCACTGCAAGGTTAACACGCACTGCAAGGTTCAACACGCACTGCAAGGTTCAACACGCACTGCAAGGTTCAACACGCACTGCAAGGTTCAACACGCACTGCAAGGTTCAACACGCACTGCAAGGTTCAACACGCACTGCAAGGTTCAACACGCACTGCAAGGTTCAACACGCACTGCAAGGTTCAACACGCACTGCAAGGTTCAACACGCACTGCAAGGTTCAACACGCACTGCAAGGTTCAACACGCACTGCAAGGTTCAACACGCACTGCAAGGTTCAACACGCACTGCAAGGTTCAACACGCACTGCAAGGTTCAACACGCACTGCAAGGTTCAACACACACTGCAAGGTTCAACACGCACTGCAAGGTTCAACATGCACTGCAAGGTTCACACGCACTGCAAGGTTCAACACGCACTGCAAGGTTCAACACACACTGCAAGGTTCAACACGCACTGCAAGGTTCAACATGCACTGCAAGGTTCACACGCACTGCAAGGTTCAACACGCACTGCAAGGTTCAACACACACTGCAAGGTTCAACACGCACTGCAAGGTTCAACACGCACTGCAAGGTTCACACGCACTGCAAGGTTCAACATGCACTGCAAGGTTCACACGCACTGCAAGGTTCAACATGCACTGCAAGGTTCACACGCACTGCAAGGTTCAACATGCACTGCAAGGTTCACACGCATTGCAAGGTTCAACACGCACTGCAAGGTTCAACACACACTGCAAGGTTCAACACGCACTGCAAGGTTCAACACGCACTGCAAGGTTCAACACGCACTGCAAGGTTCAACACGCACTGCAAGGTTAACACGAACTGCAAGGTTCAACATGCACTGCAAGGTTCACACTCACTGCAAGGTTCAACACGCACTGCAAGGTTCACACGCACTGCAAGGTTCAACATGCACAGCAAGGTTCACACGCACTGCAAGGTTCAACACGCACTGCAAGGTTCAACACACACTGCAAGGTTCAACACGCACTGCAAGGTTCAACACGCACTGCAAGGTTCAACACGCACTGCAAGGTTCAACACACACTGCAAGGTTCAACACGCACTGCAAGGTTCAACACGCACTGCAAGGTTCAACACGCACTGCAAGGTTCAACACGCACTGCAAGGTTCAACACGCACTGCAAGGTTCAACACGCACTGCAAGGTTCAACACGCACTGCAAGGTTCAACACGCACTGCAAGGTTCAACACGCACTGCAAGGTTCAACACGCACTGCTAGGTTCACACGCACTGCAAGGTTCAACACGCACTGCAAGGTTCAACACGCACTGCAAGGTTCAACACGCACTGCTAGGTTCACACGCACTGCAAGGTTCACACAAACTGCAAGGTTCATGTGTACTGCAAGGTTCACACGCACTGCAAGGTTCACACGCACTGCAAAGTTCAACACGCACTGCAAGGTTCACACGCACTGCAAGGTTCAACACGCACTGCAAGGTTCAACACGCACTGCAAGGTTCAACACGCACTGCAAGGTTCAACACGCACTGCAAGGTTCAACACGCACTGCAAGGTTCAACACGCACTGCAAGGTTCAACACGCACTGCAAGGTTCAACACGCACTGCAAGGTTCACACGCACTGCAAGGTTCAACACGCACTGCAAGGTTCAACACGCACTGCAAGGTTCAACACGCACTGCAAGGTTCAACACGCACTGCAAGGTTCAACACGCACTGCAAGGTTCAACACGCACTGCAAGGTTCACACGCACTGCAAGGTTCAACACGCACTGCAAGGTTCAACACGCACTGCAAGGTTCAACACGCACTGCAAGGTTCAACACGCACTGCAAGGTTCAACACGCACTGCAAGGTTCAACACGCACTGCAAGGTTCAACACGCACTGCAAGGTTCAACACGCACTGCAAGGTTCAACACGCACTGCAAGGTTCAACACGCACTGCAAGGTTCAACACGCACTGCAAGGTTTAACACGCACTGCAAGGTTCAACGCACTGCAAGGTTCAACACGCACTGCAAGGTTCAACACGCACTGCAAGGTTCAACACGCACTGCAAGGTTCAACACGCACTGCAAGGTTCAACACGCACTGCAAGGTTCAACACGCACTGCAAGGTTCAACACGCACTGCAAGGTTCAACACGCACTGCAAGGTTCAACACGCACTGCAAGGTTCAACACGCACTGCAAGGTTCAACACGCACTGCAAGGTTCAACACGCACTGCAAGGTTCAACACGCACTGCAAGGTTCAACACGCACTGCAAGGTTCAACACGCACTGCAAGGTTCAACACGCACTGCAAGGTTCAACACGCACTGCAAGGTTCAACACGCACTGCAAGGTTCAACACGCACTGCAAGGTTCAACACGCACTGCAAGGTTCAACACGCACTGCAAGGTTCAACACGCACTGCAAGGTTCAACACGCACTGCAAGGTTCACACGCACTGCAAGGTTCAACACGCACTGCAAGGTTCAACACGCACTGCAAGGTTCAACACGCACTGCAAGGTTCAACACGCACTGCAAGGTTCAACACGCACTGCAAGGTTCAACATGCACTGCAAGGTTCACACGCAATGCAAGGTTCAACACGCACTGCAAGGTTCACACGCACTGCAAGGTTCAACACGCACTGCAAGGTTAACACGCACTGCAAGGTTCTACACGCACTGCAAGGTTCACACGCACTGCAAGGTTCAACACGCACTGCAAGGTTCAACACGCACTGCAAGGTTCAACACGCACTGCAAGGTTCAACACGCACTGCAAGGTTCAACACGCACTGCAAGGTTCAACACGCACTGCAAGGTTCAACACGCACTGCAAGGTTCAACACGCACTGCAAGGTTCAACACGCACTGCAAGGTTCAACACGCACTGCAAGGTTCAACACGCACTGCAAGGTTCAACACGCACTGCAAGGTTCACACGAACTGCAAGGTTCAACACACACTGCAAAGTTCAGCATGCACTGCAAGGTTCAACACGCACTGCAAGGTTCACACGAATTGCAACGTTCAACACGCACTGCAAGGCTCACACGAACTGCAAGGTTCACACGAACTGCAAGGTTCACACGCACTGCAAGGTTCACACGCACTGCAAGGTTCACACGCACTGCAAGGTTCACACGCACTGCAAGGTTCAACACGCACTGCAAGGTTCAACACGCACTGCAAGGTTCAACACGCACTGCAAGGTTCAACACGCACTGCAAGGTTCAACACGCACTGCAAGGTTCAACACGCACTGCAAGGTTCAACACGCACTGCAAGGTTCAACACGCACTGCAAGGTTCACACGCACTGCAAGGTTCAACACGCACTGCAAGGTTCAACACGCACTGCAAGGTTCAACACGCACTGCTAGGTTCAACACGCACTGCAAGGTTCAACACGCACTGCAAGGTTCACACGCACTGCAAGGTTCAACACGCACTGCAAGGTTCAACACGCACTGCAAGGTTCAACACGCACTGCAAGGTTCAACACGCACTGCAAGGTTCACACGCACTGCAAGGTTCAACACGCACTGCAAGGTTCAACACGCACTGCAAGGTTCAACACGCACTGCAAGGTTCACACGAACTGCAAGGTTCAACACGCACTGCAAGGTTCAACACGCACTGCAAGGTTCAACACGCACTGCACTCTTAAAAACGCACTGCATGGTTCAACACGCACTGGAAGGTTCACATGCACTGCAAGGTTCAACACGCACTTCAAGGTTCACACGCACTGCAAGGTTCAACACGCACTGCAAGGTTCAACACGCACTGCAAGGTTCAACACGCACTGCAAGGTTCAACACGCACTGCAAGGTTCAACACGCACTGCAAGGTTCAACACGCACTGCAAGGTTCAACACGCACTGCAAGGTTCAACACGCACTGCAAGGTTCAACACGCACTGCAAGGTTCAACACGCACTGCAAGGTTCAACACGCACTGCAAGGTTCAACACGCACTGCAAGGTTCAACACGCACTGCAAGGTTCACACGCACTGCAAGGTTCAACACGCACTGCAAGGTTCAACACGCACTGCAAGGTTCAACACGCACTGCAAGGTTCACACGAACTGCAAGGTTCAACACGCACTGCAAGGTTCAACACGCACTGCAAGGTTCAACACGCACTGCAAGGTTCACATGCACTGCAAGGTTCACACGCACTGCAAGGTTCACACGCACTGCAAGGTTCAACACGCACTGCAAGGTTCACACGCACTGCAAGGTTCACACGCACTGCAAGGTTCACACGCGCTGCAAGGTTCACACGCACTGCAAGGTTCAACACGCATTGCAAGGTGCACACGAACTGCAAGTTTCAATACGCACTGCAAGGTTCACATGCACTGCAAGGTTCACACGCACTGCAAGGTTCACACGCACTGCAAGGTTCAACACGCACTGCAAGGTTCACACGCACTGCAAGGTTCACACGCACTGCAAGGTTCACACGCACTGCAAGGTTCACACGCACTGCAAGGTTCAACACGCACTGCAAGGTTCAACACGCACTGCAAGGTTCACACGCACTGCAAGGTTCAACACGCACTGCAAGGTTCACACGCACTGCAAGGTTCAACACGCACTGCAAGGTTCACACGCACTGCAAGGTTCAACACGCACTGCAAGGTTCAACACGCACTGCAAGGTTCAACACGCACTGCAAGGTTCAACACGCTCTGCAAGGTTCAACACGCACTGCAAGGTTCAACACGCACTGCAAGGTTCAACACGCACTGCAAGGTTCAACACGCACTGCAAGGTTCAACACGCACTGCAAGGTTCACACGCACTGCAATTTTCAACACGCACTGCAAGGTTCACACGCACTGCAAGGTTCAACACGCACTGCTAGGTTCACACGCACTGCAAGGTTCAACACGCACTGCAAGGTTCAACACGCACTGCAAGGTTCAACACGCATTGCAAGGTGCACACGAACTGCAAGTTTCAATATGCACTGCAAGGTTCATATGCACTGCAAGGTTCACACGCACTGCAAGGTTCACACGCACTGCAAGGTTCAACACGCACTGCAAGGTTCACACGCACTGCAAGGTTCACACGCACTGCAAGGTTCACACGCACTGCAAGGTTCACATGCACTGCAAGGTTCAACACGCACTGCAAGGCTCACACGAACTGCAAGGTTCACACGAACTGCAAGGTTCAACACGCACTGCAAGGTTCACACGAACTGCAAGGTTCAACACGCACTGCAAGGTTCAACACGCACTGCAAGGTTCAACACGCACTGCAAGGTTCAACACGCACTGCAAGGTTCAACATGCACTGCAAGGCTCAACACGCACTGCAAGGTTCAACACGCACTGCAAGGTTCAACACGCACTGCAAAGTTCAACACGCACTGCGAGGTTCAACACGCACTGCAAGGTTCAATACGCACTGCAAGGTTCACACGCACTGCAAGGTTCAACACGCACTGCAAGGTTCACACGCACTGCAAGGTTCAACACGCACTGCTAGGTTCACACGCACTGCAAGGTTCAACACGCACTGCAAGGTTCAACACGCACTGCAAGGTTCAACACGCACTGCAAGGTTCACACGCACTGCAAGGTTCACACGCACTGCAAGGTTCACACGCACTGCAAGGTTCAACACGCACTGCAAGGTTCAACACGCACTGCAAGGTTCACACGCACTGCAAGGTTCACACGCACTGCAAGGTTCACATGCACTGCAAGGTTCAACACGCACTGCAAGGTTCAACACGCACTGCAAGGTTCAACACGCACTGCAAGGCTCACACGAACTGCAAGATTCACACGAACTGCAAGGTTCAACACGCACTGCAAGGTTCACACGAACTGCAAGGTTCAACACGCACTGCAAGGTTCAACACGCACTGCAAGGTTCACACGAACTGCAAGGTTCAACACGCACTGCAAGGTTCACACGAACTGCAAGGTTCAACACGCACTGCAAGGTTCAACACGCACTGCAAGGTTCAACACGCACTGCAAGGTTCACACGAACTGCAAGGTTCACATGCACTGCAAGGTTCAACACGCACTGCAAGGTTCACACGCACTGCAAGGTTCACACGCACTGCAAGGTTCACACGCACTGCAAGGTTCACACGCACTGCAAGGTTCACACGCACTGCAAGGTTCAACACGCACTGCAAGGTTCACACGCACTGCAAGGTTCAACACGCACTGCAAGGTTCACACGCACTGCAAGGTTCACACGCACTGCAAGGTTCACACGCACTGCAAGGTTCACACGCACTGCAAGGTTCACACGCACTGCAAGGTTCACACGCACTGCAAGGTTCACACGCACTGCAAGGTTCAACACGCACTGCAAGGTTCACACGCACTGCAAGGTTCACACGCACTGCAAGGTTCACACGCACTGCAAGGTTCAACACGCACTGCAAGGTTCAACACGCACTGCAAGGTTCAACACGCACTGCAAGGTTCAACACGCACTGCAAGGTTCAACACGCACTGCAAGGTTCAACACGCACTGCAAGGTTCACACGCACTGCAAGGTTCAACACGCACTGCAAGGTTCAACACGCACTGCAAGGTTCAACACGCACTGCAAGGTTCAACACGCACTGCAAGGTTCAACACGCACTGCAAGGTTCACACGCACTGCAAGGTTCAACACGCACTGCAAGGTTCAACACGCACTGCAAGGTTCAACACGCACTGCAAGGTTCAACACGCACTGCAAGGTTCAACACGCACTGCAAGGTTCAACACGCACTGCAAGGTTCAACACGCACTGCAAGGTTCAACACGCACTGCAAGGTTCACACGAACTGCAAGGTTCAAAACGCACTGCAAGGTTCAACACGCACTGCAAGGTTCACACGCACTGCAAGGTTCAACACGCACTGCAAGGTTCAACACGCACTGCAAGGTTCAACACGCACTGCAAGGTTCACAAGAACTGCAAGGTTCAACACGCACTGCAAGGTTCAACACGCACTGCAAGGTTCAACACACACTGCAAGGTTCAACACGCACTGCAAGGTCCACACGCACTGCAAGGTTCACACGCACTGCAAGGTTCACACGCACTGCAAGGTTCACACGCACTGCAAGGTTCACACGCACTGCAAGGTTCACACGCACTGCAAGGTTCACACGCACTGCAAGGTTCAACACGCAATGCAAGGTGCACAAGCACTGCAAGGTTCAACACGCACTGCAAGGTTCACATGCACTGCAAGGTTCACACGCACTGCAAGGTTCACACGCACTGCAAGGTTCAACACGCACTGCAAGGTTCACACGCACTGCAAGGTTCACACGCACTGCAAGGTTCACACGCACTGCAAGGTTCACACGCACTGCAAGGTTCACACGCACTGCAAGGTTCAACACGCATTGCAAGGTGCACACGAACTGCAAGGTTCAATTCGTACTGCAAGGTTCACACGAACTGCAAGGTTCAACATGCACTGCAAGGTTCACACGCACTGCAAGGTTCAACACGCACTGCAAGGTTCAACACGCACTGCAAGGTTCAACATGCACTGCAAGGTTCAACACGCACTGCAAGGTTCAACACGCACTGCAAGGTTCAACACGCACTGCAAGGTTCAACACGCACTGCAAGGTTCAACACGCACTGCAAGGTTCAACACGCACTGCAAGGTTCACACGCACTGCAAGGTTCAACACGCACTGCAAGGTTCACACGCACTGCAAGGTTCAACACGCACTGCAAGGTTCACACGAACTGCAAGGTTCAACACGCACTGCAAGGTTCAACACGCACTGCAAGGTTCAACACGCACTGCAAGGTTCACACGAACTGCAAGGTTCAACACGCACTGCAAGGCTCACACGCACTGCAAGGTTCAAAACGCACTGCAAGGTTCACACGCACTGCAAGGTTCAGCACGCACTGCAAGGTTTACATGCACTTCAAGGTTCACACACACTGCAAGATTCACACGCACTGCAAGGTTCACACGCACTGCGAGGTTCAACACGCACTGCAAGGTTCAACACGCACTGCAAGGTTCACACGAACTGCAAGGTTCAACACGCACTGCAAGGCTCACACGAACTGCAAGGTTCACACGAACTGCAAGGTTCAACACGCACTGCAAGGTTCACACGAACTGCAAGGTTCAACACGCACTGCAAGGTTCAACACGCACTGCAAGGTTCAACACGCACTGCAAGGTTCAACACGCACTGCAAGGTTCAACACGCACTGCAAGGTTCACACGAACTGCAAGGTTCAACACGCACTGCAAGGTTCACACGTACTGCAAGGTTCACACGAACTGCAAGGTTCAACACGCACTGCAAGGTTCAACACGCACTGCAAGGTTCAACACGCACTGCAAGGTTCAACACGCACAGCAAGGTTCAACACGCACTGCAAGGTTCAACACGCACTGCAAGGTTCAACACGCACTGCAAGGTTCAACACGCTCTGCAAGGTTCAACACGCACTGCAAGGCTCAACACGCACTGCAAGGTTCAAACGAGCTGCAAGGTTCACACGAACTGCAAGGTTCAACACGCACTGCAAGGTTCAACACGCACTGCAAGGTTCAACACGCACTGCAAGGTTCAACACGCACTGCAAGGTTCAACACACACTGCAAGGCTCACACGCACTGAAAGGTCCACACGCACTGCAAGGTTCACATGCACTGCAAGGTTCACATGCACTGCAAGGCTCACACGCACTGCAAGGTGCACCGCAAGGTTCAACACGCACTGCAAGGTTCAACACGCACTGCAAGGTTCAACACGCACTGCAAGGTTCAACACGCACTGCAAGCTTCAACACGCACTGCAAGGTTCAACACGCACTGCAAGGTTCAACACACACTGCAAGGTTCAACACGCACTGCAAGGTTCAACACGCACTGCAAGGTTCAACACGCACTGCAAGGTTCAACACGCACTGCAAGGTTCAACACGCACTGCAAGGTTCAACACGCACTGCAAGGTTCACACGCACTGCAAGGTTCAACACGCACTGCAAGGTTCAACATGCACTGCAAGGTTCAACACGCACTGCAAGGTTCAACACGCACTGCAAGGTTCAACACGCACTGCAAGGTTCAACACGCACTGCAAGGTTCACACGAACTGCAAGGTTCAACACGCACTGCAAGGTTCAACACGCACTGCAAGGTTCACACGCACTGCAAGGTTCACATGCACTGCAAGGTTCAACACGCACTGCAAGCTTCACACGCACTGCAAGGTTCAACACGTACTGCAAGGTTCAACACGCACTGCAAGGTTCAACACGCACTGCAAGGTTCAACACGCACTGCAAGGTTCAACACGCACTGCAAGGTTCACACGCACTGCAAGGTTCAACACGCACTGCAAGGTTCAACACGCACTGCAAGGTTCAACACGCACTGCAAGGTTCAACACGCACTGCAAGGTTCAACACGCACTGCAAGGTTCACACGCACTGCAAGGTTCAACACGCACTGCAAGGTTCAACACGCACTGCAAGGTTCAACACGCACTGCAAGGTTCAACACGCACTGCAAGGTTCAACACGCACTGCAAGGTTCAACACGCACTGCAAGGTTCACACGCACTGCAAGGTTCAACACGCACTGCTAGGTTCAATACGCACTGCAAGGTTCAACACGCACTGCAAGGTTCAACACGCACTGCAAGGTTCAACACGCACTGCAAGGTTCAACACGCACTGCAAGGTTCAACACGCACTGCAAGGTTTAACACGCACTGCAAGGTTCACACGCACTGCAAGGTTCAACACGCACTGCAATGTTCAACATGCACTGCAAGGCTCAACACGCACTGCAAGGTTCAACACGCACTGGAAGGTTCACACGCACTGCAAGGTTGAACACGCACTGGAAGGTTCACACGCACTGCAAGGTTCAACACGCACTGCAAGGTTCACACGCACTGCAAGGTTCACACGCACTGCAAGGTTCAACACGCACTGCAAGGTTAACACGCACTGCAAGGTTCAACACGCACTGTAAGGTTCACACGAACTGCATGGTTCAACACGCACTGGAAGGTTGAACACGCACTGCAAGGTTCACACGCACTGCAAGGTTCAACACGCACTGCAAGGTTCACACGCACTGCAAGGTTCACACGCACTGCAAGGTTCACACGCACTGCAAGGTTCAGCACGCACTGCAAGGTTCAGCACTCACTGCAAGGTTCACACGCACTGCAAGGTTCACATGCACTGCAAGGTTCACACGCACTGCAAGGTTCACACGCACTGCAAGGTTCAACACGCACTGCAAGGTTCACACGCACTGCAAGGTTCACACGCACTGCAAGGTTCACACGCACTGCAAGGTTCACACGCACTGCAAGGTTCAAAACGCACTGCAAGGTTCACACGCACTGCAAGGTTCAGCACGCACTGCAAGGTTTACATGCACTTCAAGGTTCACACGCACTGCAAGATTCACACGCACTGCAAGGTTCACACGCACTGCGAGGTTCAACACGCACTGCAAGGTTCACACGCACTGCAAGGTTCACACGCACTGCAAGGTTCACACGCACTGCAAGGTTCAACACGCACTGCAAGGTTCAACACCCATTGCAAGGTGCACACGAACTGCAAGGTTCAATACGTACTGCAAGGTTCACACGAACTGCAAGGTTCAACATGCACTGCAAGGTTCACACGCACTGCAAGGTTCAACACGCACTGAAAGGTTCAACACCCACTGCAAGGTTCAACACGCACTGCAAGGTTCAACACGCACTGCAAGGTTCAACACGCACTGCAAGGTTCAACACGCACTGCAAGGTTCAACACGCACTGCAAGGTTCAACACGCACTGCAAGGTTCAACACGCACTGCAAGGTTCACACGCACTGCAAGGTTCAACACGCACTGCAAGGTTCACACGCACTGCAAGGTTCAACACGCACTGCAAGGTTCAACACGCACTGCAAGGTTCAACACGCACTGCAAGGTTCAACACGCACTGCAAGGTTCAACACGCATTGGAAGGTTCACACGAACTGCAAGGTTCAACACGCACTGCAAGGTTCATATGCACTGCAAGGTTCACACGCACTGCAAGGTTCACACGCACTGCAAGGTTCAACACGCACTGCAAGGTTCACACGCACTGCAAGGTTCACACGCACTGCAAGGTTCACACGCACTGCAAGGTTCACATGCACTGCAAGGTTCAACACGCACTGCAAGGTTCAACACGCATTCCAAGGTGCACACGAACTGCAAGGTTCAATACGTACTGCAAGGTTCACACGAACTGCAAGGTTCAACATGCACTGCAAGGTTCACACGCACTGCAAGGTTCAACACGCACTGCAAGGTTCAACACGCACTGCAAGGTTCAACATGCACTGCAAGGTTCAACACGCACTGCAAGGTTCAACACGCACTGCAAGGTTCAATACGCACTGCAAAGTTCAACACGCACTGCGAGGTTCAACACGCACTGCAAGGTTCAATACGCACTGCAAGGTTCACACGCACTGCAAGGTTCAACAGGCACTGCAAGGTTCACACGCACTGCAAGGTTCAACACGCACTGCTAGGTTCACACGCACTGCAAGGTTCAACACGCACTGCAAGGTTCAACACGCACTGCAAGGTTCAACACGCACTGCAAGGTTCACATGCACTGCAAGGTTCACACGCACTGCAAGGTTCACACGCACTGCAAGGTTCACACGCGCTGCAAGGTTCACACGCACTGCAAGGTTCACACGCACTGCAAGGTTCACACGCACTGCAAGGTTCACATGCACTGCAAGGTTCAACACGCACTGCAAGGTTCAACACGCATTGCAAGGTGCACACGAACTGCAAGGTTCAATACGTACTAAAAGGTTCACACGAACTGCAAGGTTCAACATGCACTGCAAGGTTCAACACGCACTGCAAGGTTCACACGAACTGCAAGGTTCAACACGCACTGCAAGGTTCAACACGCACTGCAAGGTTCACACGCACTGCAAGGTTCAACACGCACTGCAAGGTTCACACGAACTGCAAGGTTCAACACGCACTGCAAGGTTCAACACGCACTGCAAGGTTCAACACGCACTGCAAGGTTCACACGCACTGCAAGGTTCACACGCACTGCAAGGTTCAACACGCACTGCAAGGTTCACACGCACTGCAAGGTTCACACGCACTGCAAGGTTCACACGCACTGCAAGGTTCACACGCACTGCAAGGTTAACACGCACTGCAAGGTTCAACACGCATTGCAAGGTTCACACGCACTGCAAGGTTCAACACGCACTGCAAGGTTCTCACGCACTGCAAGGTTCACACGCATTGCAAGGTTCACACGCAGTGCATGGTGCACACACGCACTGCAAGGTTCACACGCACTGCAAGGTTCACACGCACTGCAAAGTTCAACACGCACTGCAAGGTTCACACGCACTGCAAGGTTCAACACGCACTGCTAGGTTCAATACGCACTGCAAGGTTCAACACGCACTGCAAGGTTCAACACGCACTGCAAGGTTCAACACGCACTGCAAGGTTCAACACGCACTGCAAGGCAAGGTTCACACGCACTGCAAGGTTCAACACGCACTGCAAGGTTCAACACGCACTGCAAGGTTCAACATGCACTGCAAGGTTCAACACGCACTGCAAGGTTCAACACGCACTGCAAGGTTCAACACGCACTGCAAGGTTCACACGCACTGCAAGGTTCAACACGCACTGCAAGGTTCAACACGCACTGCAAGGTTCAACACGCACTGCAAGGTTCAACACGCACTGCAAGGTTCAACACGCACTGCAAGGTTCAACACGCACTGCAAGGTTCAACACGCACTGCAAGGTTCAACACGCACTGCAAGGTTCAACACGCACTGCAAGGTTCACACGCACTGCAAGGTTCAACACGCACTGCAAGGTTCACACGCACTGCAAGGTTCAACACGCACTGCAAGGTTCACACGCACTGCAAGGTTCAACACGCACTGCAAGGTTCAACACGCACTGCAAGGTTCAACACGCACTGCAAGGTTCACATGCACTGCAAGGTTCACACGCACTGCAAGGTTCACACGCACTGCAAGGTTCAACACGCACTGCAAGGTTCACACGCACTGCAAGGTTCACACGCACTGCAAGGTTCACACGCACTGCAAGGTTCACACGCACTGCAAGGTTCAACACGCACTGCAAGGTTCACACGAACTGCAAGGTTCAACACGCACTGCAAGGTTCACATGCACTGCAAGGTTCACACGCACTGCAAGGTTCACACGCACTGCAAGGTTCAACACGCACTGCAAGGTTCACACGCACTGCAAGGTTCACACGCACTGCAAGGTTCACACGCACTGCAAGGTTCACACGCACTGCAAGGTTCAACACGCACTGCAAGGTTCAACACGCACTGCAAGGTTCACACGAACTGCAAGGTTCACACGAACTGCATGGTTCCACACGCACAGGAAGGTTGAACACGCACTGCAAGGTTCACACGAACTGCAAGGTTCAACACGCACTGCAAGGTTCAACACGCACTGCAAGGTTCAACACGCACTGCAAGGTTCAACACGCACTGCAAGGTTCAACACGCACTGCAAGGTTCAACACGCACTGCAAGGTTCAACACGCACTGCAAGGTTCAACACGCACTGCAAGGTTCAACACGCACTGCAAGGTTCACACGCACTGCAAGGTTCAACACGCACTGCAAGGTTCACACGCACTGCAAGGTTCAACACGCACTGCTAGGTTCACACGCACTGCAAGGTTCAACACGCACTGCAAGGTTCAACACGCACTGCAAGGTTCAACACGCATTGCAAGGTGCACACGAACTGCAAGTTTCAATATGCACTGCAAGGTTCATATGCACTGCAAGGTTCACACGCACTGCAAGGTTCACACGCACTGCAAGGTTCAACACGCACTGCAAGGTTCACACGCACTGCAAGGTTCACACGCACTGCAAGGTTCACACGCACTGCAAGGTTCACATGCACTGCAAGGTTCAACACGCACTGCAAGGTTCAACACCCATTGCAAGGTGCACACGAACTGCAAGGTTCAATACGTACTGCAAGGTTCACACGAACTGCAAGGTTCAACATGCACTGCAAGGTTCACACGCACTGCAAGGTTCAACACGCCCTGCAAGGTTCAACACGCACTGCAAGGTTCAACATGCACTGCAAGGCTCAACACGCACTGCAAGGTTCAACACGCACTGCAAGGTTCAACACGCACTGCAAAGTTCAACACGCACTGCGAGGTTCAACACGCACTGCAAGGTTCAATACGCACTGCAAGGTTCACACGCACTGCAATTTTCAACACGCACTGCAAGGTTCACACGCACTGCAAGGTTCAACACGCACTGCAAGGTTCAACACGCACTGCAAGGTTCAACACGCACTGCAAGGTTCAACACGCACTGCAAGGTTCAACACGCACTGCAAGGTTCACATGCACTGCAAGGTTCACACGCACTGCAAGGTTCACACGCACTGCAAGGTTCACACGCGCTGCAAGGTTCACACGCACTGCAAGGTTCACACGCACTGCAAGGTTCACACGCACTGCAAGGTTCACATGCACTGCAAGGTTCAACACGCACTCCAAGGTTCAACACGTTCACACGAACTGCAAGGTTCAAACACTAAAAGGCTCACACGAACTGCAAGGTTCAACACGTACTGCAAGGTTCAACACGCACTGCAAGGTTCACACGAACTGCAAGGTTCAAAACGCACTGCAAGGTTCAACACGCACTGCAAGGTTCACACGCACTGCAAGGTTCAACACGCACTGCAAGGTTCACACGAACTGCAAGGTTCAACACGCACTGCAAGGATCAACACGCACTGCAAGGTTCAACACGCACTGCAACGTTCACACGCACTGCAAGGTTCACACGCACTGCAAGGTTCAACACGCACTGCAAGGTTCACTCGCACTGCAAGGTTCACACGCACTGCAAGGTTCACACGCGCTGCAAGGTTCACACGCACTGCAAGGTTTACACGCACTGCAAGGTTCAACACGCATTGCAAGGTTCACACGCACTGCAAGGTTCAACACGCACTGCAAGGTTCACACGCACTGCAAGGTTCACACGCATTGCAAGGTTCACACGCACTGCAAGGTTCACACAAACTGCAAGGTTCATGTGTACTGCAAGGTTCACACGCACTGCAAGGTTCACACGCACTGCAAAGTTCAACACGCACTGCAAGGTTCACACGCACTGCAAGGTTCAACACGCACTGCAAGGTTCACACGCACTGCAAGGTTCAACACGCACTGCAAGGTTCACACGCACTGCAAGGTTCAACACGCACTGCAAGGTTCACACGCACTGCAAGGTTCACACGCACTGCAAGGTTCACACGCACTGCAAGGTTCACATGCACTACAAGGTTCACACACACTGCAAGGTTCCCATGCACTGCAAGGTTGACACGCACTGCAAGGTTCACACGCACTGCAAGGTTCAACACGCACTGCAAGGTTCACACGCACTGCAAGGTTCACACGCACTGCAAGGTTCACACGCACTGCAAGGTTCAACACGCACTGCAAGGTTCAACACGCACTGCAAGGTTCAACACACACTGCAAGGTTCAACACGCACTGCAAGGTCCACACGCACTGCAAGGTTCACACGCATTGCAAGGTGCACACGAACTTCAAGGTTCAACACAAGGTTAACACACTGCAAGGTTCAAAACGCACTGCAAGGTTCAACACGCACTGCAAGGTACGCACTGCAAGGTTCACACGAACTGCAAGGTTCAACACGCACTGCAAGGTTCAACACGCACTGCAAGGTTCAACACGCACTGCAAGGTTCACACGAACTGCAAGGTTCAAAACGCACTGCAAGGTTCAACACGCACTGCAAGGTTCAGCACGCACTGCAAGGTTTACATGCACTTCAAGGTTCACACACACTGCAAGATTCACACGCACTGCAAGGTTCACACGCACTGCAAGGTTCACATGCACTACAAGGTTCACACACACTGCAAGGTTCCCATGCACTGCAAGGTTGACACGCACTGCAAGGTTCAACACGCACTGCAAGGTTCAACACGCACTGCAAGGTTCAAGCGAACTGCAAGGTTCACACGAACTGCAAGGTTCAACACGCACTGCAAGGTTCAACACGCACTGCAAGGTTCAACACGCACTGCAAGGTTCAACACGCACTGCAAGGTTCACACGCACTGCAAGGTTCAACACGCACTGCAAGGTTCAACACGCACTGCAAGGTTCACACGCACTGCAAGGTTCACACGCACTGCAAGGTTCAACACGCACTGCAAGGTTCACACGCACTGCAAGGTTCACACGCACTGCAAGGTTCACACGCACTGCAAGGTTCACACGCACTGCAAGGTTCACACGCACTGCAAGGTTCAACACGCACTGCAAGGTTCACACGCACTGCAAGGTTCAACACGCACTGCAAGGTTCACACGCAATGCAAGGTTCACACGCACTGCAAGGTTCACACGCACTGCAAGGTTCAACACGCACTGCAAGGTTCACACGCACTGCAAGGTTCACACGCACTGCAAGGTTCAACACGCACTGCAAGGTTCACACGCACTGCAAGGTTCACACGCACTGCAAGGTTCAACACGCACTGCAAGGTTCACACGCACTGCAAGGTTCACACGCACTGCAAGGTTCAACACGCACTGCAAGGTTCACACGCACTGCAAGGTTCAACACGCACTGCAAGGTTCACACGCACTGCAAGGTTCACACGCACTGCAAGGTTCACACGCACTGCAAGGTTCACACGCACTGCAAGGTTCACACGCACTGCAAGGTTCACACGCACTGCAAGGTTCACACGCACTGCAAGGTTCAACACGCACTGCAAGGTTCACACGCACTGCAAGGTTCACACGCACTGCAAGGTTCAACACGCACTGCAAGGTTCACACGCACTGCAAGGTTCAACACGCACTGCAAGGTTCACACGCACTGCAAGGTTCAACACGCACTGCAAGGTTCACACGCACTGCAAGGTTCACACGCACTGCAAGGTTCACACGCACTGCAAGGTTCACACGCACTGCGAGGTGCACTGCAAGGTTCACACGCACTGCAAGGTTCACACGCACTGCAAGGTTCAACACGCACTGCAAGGTTCAACACGCACTGCAAGGTTCACACGCACTGCAAGGTTCAACACGCACTGCAAGGTTCAACACGCACTGCAAGGTTCACACGCACTGCGAGGTTCAACACGCACTGCAAGGTTCACACACACTGCAAGGTTCACGCGCACTGCAAGGTTCACACGCACTGCAAGGTTCACATGAACTGCAAGGTTCACATGCACTGCAAGGTACACACGCACTGCAAGGTTCACACGTACTGCAAGGTTCAACACGCACTGCAAGGTTCACACGCACTGCATGGTTCACACGCACTGCAAGGTTCAACACACACTGCAAGGTTCACACGCACTGCAAGGTTCAACACGCACTGCAAGGTTCAAACGCACTGCAAGGTTCAACACGCACTGCAAGGTTCACACGCATTGCAAAGTTCACACGCACTGCAAGGTTCACACGCACTGCAAGGTTCACATGAACTGCAAGGTTCACATGCACTGCAAGGTACACACGCACTGGAAGGTTCACACGCACTGCAAGGTTCAACACGCACTGCAAGGTTCACACGCACTGCAAGGTTCACACGCACTGCAAGGTTCAACACGCACTGCAAGGTTCACACGCACTGCAAGGTTCACACGAACTGCAAGGTTCAACACGCACTGCAAGGTTCAACAAGCACTGCAAGGTTCACATGCACTGCAAGGTTCACACGCACTGCAAGGCTCACATGAACTGCAAGGTTCACATGCACTACAAGGTACACACGCAGTGCAAGGTTCACACGCAGTGCAAGGTTCAACAAGCACTGCAAGGTTCACACGCACTGCAAGGTTCACACGCACTGCAAGGTTCAACACTCACTGCAAGGTTCACACGCACTGCAAGGTTCACACGAACTGCAAGGTTCAACACGCACTGCAAAGGTTCAACAAGCACTGCAAGGTTCGCACGCACTGCAAGGTTCACACGCACTGCAAGGTTCACACGCACTGCAAGGTTCACACGAACTGCAAGGTTCACATGCACTGCAAGGTTCACACGCACTGCAAGGTTCAACACGCACTGCAAGGTTCACATGCACTGCAAGGTTCACACGCACTGCAAGGTTCAGCATACACTGCAATGTTCAACACGCACTGGAAGGTTCAACACGCACTGCAAGGTTCAACACTCACTGCAAGGTTCACACGCACTGCAAGGTTCACACGCACTGCAAGGTTCAACATGCACTGCAAGGTTCTCACGAACTGCAAGGTTCATCACGCAATGCAAGGTTCAACACTCACTGCAAGGTTCACACGCACTGCAAGGTTCACACGCACTGCAAGGTTCAACACTCACTGCAAGGTTCACACGCACTGCAAGGTTCACACGCACTGCAAGGTTCAACACGCACTGCAAGGTTCACACGCACTGCAAGGTTCACACGCACTGCAAGGTTCAGCACGCACTGCAAGGTTCAACACGCACTGCAAGGTTTACACGCACTGCAAGGTTCACACGCACTGCAAGGTTCAGCACGCACTGCAAGGTTCAACACGCACTGCAAGGTTCACATGAACACGATGCAGTAACTCCGATAACTGCCGGAAAAAGACTGAATATTAGGAATATTTACTCTGTCCAGACTATCGATTCACCCTTTTCGTTAAGAGTGGCAGTGGAACCAGTTGTACACTTGACGCAGCGTTCGTGGTGTTAACAGTGGGAGTTGAACTAGTCGTACACTTGACTCAGCGTTCGAGGTGTTAAGAGTGGCAGTGGAACCAGTCGTGCACTTGACGCAGCTTTTGTGGTGTTAAGAGTGGCAGTTGAAGCAGTCGTACACTTGACGCAGCGTTCGAGGTGTTAAGAGTGGCAGTGGAACCAGTCGTGTACTTGACGCAGCGTTTGTGGTGTTAAGAGTTGCAGTTGAACCAGTCGTGCACTTGACGCAGCGTTCGTAGTGTTAAGAGTGGCAGTTGAACCAGTCGTGCACTTGACGCAGCGTTCTTGGTGTTAAGAGTGCCAGTTGAACCAGTCGTGCACTTGACGCAGCGTTCGTGGTGTTAAGAGTGGCAGTTGAACCAGTCGTGCACTTGACGCAGCGTTCACGGTGTTAAGAGTGGCAGTTGAACCAGTCGTACCCTTGACGCAGCGTTTGTGGTGTTAAGAGTGGCAGTTGAACCAGTCGTGCACTTGACGCAGCGTTCGTAGTGTTAAGAGTGGCAGTTGAACCAGTCGTGCACTTGACGCAGCGTTCTTGGTGTTAAGAGTGCCAGTTGAACCAGTCGTGCACTTGACGCAGCGTTCGTGGTGTTAAGAGTGGCAGTTGAACCAGTCGTGCACTTGACGCAGCGTTCACGGTGTTAAGAGTGGCAGTTGAACCAGTCGTACCCTTGACGCAGCGTTTGTGGTGTTAAGAGTGGCAGTTGAACCAGTCGTGCACTTGACGCAGCGTTCGTGATGTTAAGAGTGGCAGTTGAACCAGTCGTACACTTGACGCAGCGTTCGTGGTGTTAAGAGTGATAGTGGAACCAGTCGTGCACTTGACGCAGCGTTTGTTGTGTTAAGAGTGGGAGTTGAACCAGTCGTACACTTGACGCAGCGTTCGTGGTGTTAAGAGTGGCAGTTGAACCAGTCGTACACTTGACGCAGCGTTCGTGGTGTTAAGAGTGGCAGTTGAACCAGTCGTGCACTTGACGCAGCGTTCGTGGTGTTAAGAGTGACAGTTGAACCAGTCGTACACTTGACGCAGCGTTCGTGGTGTTAAGAGTGACAGTTGAACCAGTCGTACACTTGACGCAGCGTTCGTGGTGTTAAGAGTGACAGTTGAACCAGTCGTACACTTGACGCAGCGTTCGTGGTGTTAAGAGTGGCAGTGGAACCAGTCGTGCACTTGACGCAGCGTTTGTGGTGTTAAGAGTGGGAGTTGAACCAGTCGTACACTTGACGCAGCGTTCGAGGTGTTAAGAGTGGCAGTGGAACCAGTCGTGCACTTGACGCAGCGTTTGTGGTGTTAAGAATGGCAGTTGAACCAGTCGTACACTTGATGCAGCGTTCGAGGTGTTAAGAGTGACAGTGGAACCAGTCGTGCACTTGACGCAGGGTTTGTGGTGTTAAGGGTGGCAGTTGAACCAGTTGTACACTTGACGCTGCGTTCGTGGTGTTAAGGGTGGCAGTTGAACCAGTTGTACACTTGACGCTGCGTTCGTGGTGTTAAGAGTGGCAGTTGAACCAGTCGTACACTTGACGCAGCGTTCGTTGTGATAACGCTATGAGTGAGTCAAGTAGGTTATGTAAGGTTCATCAGGAAACAGGACAAGTGTTTCCTGACGCGGGTCGTAGTCAGATGATGACTCACTTCTGGAGCTATTGGTCATCTGATTGAGGCCTTCCGCTGGCTTATCTGTCCAGTGAAGTATAGGCACAATATTCTTAACTGACTAAGATCACGTTAAACGCATCCTTAATTAACCACCCATAATGTAGCTAATTGACTTTAATTGCAATTAATCAAGCAACAAAAGGCAATTGGGAGGAAATTATAAAGTGTTACTGAAGGGAAGAATGAACAAAGACTAATTAACATGTTAATTAGGAGGGAGTGATCTGTCAGTATTAATTATGATAATATTAATGTAGAGAGCAAAACATGTGTTCCACTTAGCGATCCAGGTGGCAGTGATCCAGGTGGCAGTGATCCAGGTGGCAGTGATCCAGGTGGCAGTGATCCAGGTGGCAGTGATCCAAGTGGCAGTGATCCAGGTGGCAGTGATCCAGGTGGCAGTGATCCAGGTGGCAGTGATCCAGGTGGCAGTGATCCAAGTGGCAGTGATCCAGGTGGCAGTGATCCAGGTGGCAGTGATCCAGGTGGCAGTGATCCAGGTGGCAGTGATCCAGGTGGCAGTGATCCAGGTGGCAGTGATCCAGGTGGCAGTGATCCCAGTGGCAGTGATCCAGGTGGCAGTGATCCAAGTGGCAGTGATCCAGGTGGCAGTGATCCAGGTGGCAGTGATCCAGGTGGCAGTGATCCAGGTGGCAGTGATCCAGGTGGCAGTGATCCAGGAGGCAGTGATCCAGGTGGCAGTGATCCAGGTGGCAGTGATCCAAGTGGCAGTGATCCAGGTGGCAGTGATCCAGGTGGCAGTGATCCAGGTGGCAGTGATCCAGGTGGCAGTGATCCAAGTGGCAGTGATCCAGGTGGCAGTGATCCAGGTGGCAGTGATCCAGGTGGCAGTGATCCAGGTGGCAGTGATCCAGGTGGCAGTGATCCAGGTGGCAGTGATCCAGGTGGCAGTGATCCAGGTGGCAGTGATCCAGGTGGCAGTGATCCAGGTGGCAGTGATCCAGGTGGCAGCGATCCAGGTGGCAGTGATACAGGTGGCAGTGATACAGGTGGCAGTGATCCAGGTGGCAGTGATCCAAGTGGCAGTGATCCAGGTGGCAGTGATCCAGGTGGCAGTGATCCAGGTGGCAGTGATCCAGGTGGCAGTGATCCAAGTGGCAGTGATCCAGGTGGCAGTGATCCAGGTGGCAGTGATCCAGGTGGCAGTGATCCAGGTGGCAGTGATCCAGGTGGCAGTGATCCAGGTGGCAGTGATCCAGGTGGCAGTGATCCAGGTGGCAGTGATCCAGGTGGCAGTGATCCAAGTGGCAGTGATACAAGTGGCAGTGATCCAGGTGGCAGTGATCCAGGTGGCAGTGATCCAGGTGGCAGTGATCCAGGTGGCAGTGATCCAAGTGGCAGTGATCCAGGTGGCAGTGATCCAAGTGGCAGTGATCCAGGTGGCAGTGATCCAAGTGGCAGTGATCCAAGTGGCAGTGATCCAGGTGGCAGTGATCCAAGTGGCAGTGATCCAGGTGGCAGTGATCCAGGTGGCAGTGATCCAGGTGGCAGTGATCCAAGTGGCAGTGATCCAGGTGGCAGTGATCCAGGTGGCAGTGATCCAAGTGGCAGTGATCCAGGTGGCAGTGATCCAGGTGGCAGTGATCCAAGTGGCAGTGATCCAGGTGGCAGTGATCCAAGTGGCAGTGATCCAGGTGGCAGTGATCCAGGTGGCAGTGATCCAAGTGGCAGTGATCCAGGTGGCAGTGATCCAGGTGGCAGTGATCCAGGTGGCAGTGATCCAAGTGGCAGTGATCCAGGTGGCAGTGATCCAAGTGGCAGTGATCCAGGTGGCAGTGATCCAGGTGGCAGTGATCCAAGTGGCAGTGATCCAGGTGGCAGTGATCCAGGTGGCAGTGATCCAAGTGGCAGTGATCCAGGTGGCAGTGATCCAGGTGGCAGTGATCCAGGTGGCAGTGATCCAGGTTGCAGTGATCCAGGTGGCAGCACTCCATGTGGCAGTGATCCAAGTGGCAGTGATCCAAGTGGCAGTGATCCAAGTGGCAGTGATCCAAGTGGCAGTGATCCAGGTGGCAGTGATCCAGGTGGCAGTGATCCAGGTGGCAGTGATCCAGGTGGCAGTGATCCAAGTGGCAGTGATCCAGGTGGCAGTGATCCAGGTGGCAGTGATCCAGGTGGCAGTGATCCAGGTGGCAGTGATCCAGGTGGCAGTGATCCAGGTGGCAGTGATCCAAGTGGCAGTGATCCAGGTGGCAGTGATCCAGGTGGCAGTGATCCAGGTGGCAGCACTCCATGTGGCAGTGATCCAAGTGGCAGTGATCCAGGTGGCAGTGATCCAGGTGGCAGTGATCCAAGTGGCAGTGATCCAGGTGGCAGTGATCCAGGTGGCAGTGATCCAAGTGGCAGTGATCCAGGTGGCAGCGTTCCATGTGGCAGTGATCCAAGTGGCAGTGATCCAGGTGGCAGTGATCCAGGTGGCAGTGATCCAGGTGGCAGTGATCCAGGTGGCAGTGATCCAGGTGGCAGTGATCCAGGTGGCAGTGATCCAGGTGGCAGTGATCCAGGTGGCAGTGATCCAAGTGGCAGTGATCCAGGTGGCAGTGATCCAAGTGGCAGTGATCCCAGTGGCAGTGATCCAGGTGGCAGTGATCCAGGTGGCAGTGATCCAGGTGGCAGTGAACCAAGTGGCAGTGATCCAAGTGGCAGTGATTCAAGTGGCAGTGATCCAAGTGGCAGTGATCTAAGTTGCAGTGATCCAAGTGGCAGTGATGCAAGTAACAGTGATCCAAGTAGCAGTGATCAAAGTGGTAGTGATCCAAGTGGCAGTGATCCAAGTGGCAGTGATCCAAGTGGCAGTGATCCAAGTGGCATTGATCCAAGTGACAGTGATCCAAGTAGCAGTGATCAAAGTGGTAGTGTTCCAAGTGGCAGTGATCCAAGTGGCAGTGATCCAGGTGGCAGTGATCCAAGTGGCAGTGATCCAAGTTGCAGTTATTCAAGTGGCAGTGATCCAGGTGGCAGTGATCCAAGTGGCAGTGATCCAAGTGGCAGTGATCCAAGTGGCAGTGATCCAAGTGGCAGTGATCCAAGTGGCAGTGATCCAAGTGGCAGTGATCCAAGTGGCAGTGATCCAAGTGGCAGTGATCAAAGTGGTAGTGATCCAAGTGGCAGTGATCCAGGTAGCAGTGATCCAAGTAGCAGTGATCCAAGTGACAGTGATCCAGGTAGCAGTGATCCAAGTGGCAGTTATCCAGGTAGCAGTGATCCAAGTGGCAGTGATCCAAGTGGCAGTAATCAAAGTGGCAGTGATCTAAGTGGCAGTGATCCAAGTGGCAGTGATCCAAGTGACAGTGATCCAAGTAGCAGTGATCAAAGTGGTAGTGATCCAAGTGGCAGTGATCCAAGTGGCAGCGATCCAAGTGGCAGTGATCAAAGTGGTAGTGATCCAAGTGGCAGTCATCCAGGTAGCAGTGATCCAAGTGGCAATGATCCAAGTAGCAATGATCAAAGTGGCAGTTATCCAAGTGGCAGTTATCCAAGTGGCAGTGATCCAAGTGGCAGTGATCCAAGTGGCAAGAATTTAAGTGGCTGATGTGCACGTTTAAATAATCTAGTGAAATTTATTTAAGTGGCTTTCATCCAATAGTCAGGGAATCTTGCGGCAGTGATAAGTGTATCACTGGTGAAAATGACAGTATTGCATGAGGCGGTGACTCAAGTGGTAGTGATCAAGTTGGTAGTGATCCATGAGACAGTGATCAAGTTGGTAGTGATCCATGAAACAGTGATGAAATTGGTAGTGATCCATGAGACAGTGATTAAATTGGTAGTGATCCATGAAACAGTGATGAAATTGGTAGTGATCCATGAGACAGTGATTAAATTGGTAGTGATCCATGAGACAGTGATTAAATTGGTAGTGATCCATGAGACAGTGATTAAATTGGTAGTGATCCATGAGACAGTGATTAAATTGGTAGTGATCCATGAGACAGTGATTAAATTGGTAGTGATCCATGAGACAGTGATTAAATTGGTAGTGATCCATGAGACAGTGATTAAATTGGTAGTGATCCATGAGACAGTGATTAAATTGGTAGTGATCCATGAGACAGTGATTAAATTGGTAGTGATCCATGAGACAGTGATTAAATTGGTAGTGATCCATGAGACAGTGATTAAATTGGTAGTGATCATGAGACAGTGATTAAATTGGTAGTGATCCATGAGACAGTGATTAAATTGGTAGTGATCCATGAGACAGTGATTAAATTGGTAGTGATCCATGAGACAGTGATTAAATTGGTAGTGATCCATGAGACAGTGATTAAATTGGTAGTGATCCATGAGACAGTGATTAAATTGGTAGTGATCCATGAGACAGTGATTAAATTGGTAGTGATCCATGAGACAGTGATTAAATTGGTAGTGATCCATGAGACAGTGATTAAATTGGTAGTGATCCATGAGACAGTGATTAAATTGGTAGTGATCCATGAGACAGTGATTAAATTGGTAGTGATCCATGAGACAGTGATTAAATTGGTAGTGATCCATGAGACAGTGATTAAATTGGTAGTGATCCATGAGACAGTGATTAAATTGGTAGTGATCCATGAGACAGTGATTAAATTGGTAGTGATCCATGAGACAGTGATTAAATTGGTAGTGATCCATGAGACAGTGATTAAATTGGTAGTGATCCATGAGACAGTGATTAAATTGGTAGTGATCCATGAGACAGTGATTAAATTGGTAGTGATCCATGAGACAGTGATTAAATTGGTAGTGATCCATGAGACAGTGATTAAATTGGTAGTGATCCATGAGACAGTGATTAAATTGGTAGTGATCCATGAGACAGTGATTAAATTGGTAGTGATCCATGAGACAGTGATTAAATTGGTAGTGATCCATGAGACAGTGATTAAATTGGTAGTGATCCATGAGACAGTGATTATAGTGGTAGTGATCCATGAGACAGTGATTATAGTGGTAGTGATCCATGAGACAGTGATTAAATTGGTAGTGATCCATGAGACAGTGATTAAATTGGTAGTGATCCATGAGACAGTGATTAAATTGGTAGTGATCCATGAGACAGTGATTAAATTGGTAGTGATCCATGAGACAGTGATTAAATTGGTAGTGATCCATGAGACAGTGATTAAATTGGTAGTGATCCATGAGACAGTGATTAAATTGGTAGTGATCCATGAGACAGTGATTAAATTGGTAGTGATCCATGAGACAGTGATTAAATTGGTAGTGATCCATGAGACAGTGATTATAGTGGTAGTGATCCATGAGACAGTGATTATAGTGGTAGTGATCCATGAGACAGTGATTATAGTGGTAATGGTCCATTTGAGGTGAACAATTAAACTACAATAAGAGTAACAGTGATAAATGAAAGTTATCAAGTTTCAGTGATCCAATGAACAGTGATCCAAGCGACAATCATCCAAGAAGCAGTGATCCAAGTGGCAGTGACCCATTAAACAATGATCCAAGTTGCAGTGATCCAATTAACAATGATTAAAGTGGCAGTCACCCAATGAACAGTGATCCAAGTGGCAATGATCCAATGTATAGTGATCCAAGTTGCAGTGATGCAGTGAACAGTGATCCAAATGGCAGTCATCCAATGAACAGTGATCCAAGTAGTGATCCATTGAACAGTGTTACAACCCAGGAGCCCAAATGGCCTGTTATCCTGGGTGTAAAGGGAGCAAAATAAACACAGCAGAAAAGTTTTGACATATATTATCCTTCACCAATTTAGAACAGCAATATGTACACTATATACACTATGTACAGTGATAGGTATTAGTGCACTCCACGGTAAGCTAGGCAGAATAGAAGCCACAAGAGAGCAGACCGTGCTTCAACCAGCTCTAGAATGGGAATGACAATGGCAGACAGGAGAACGGTACCCACATAACCTCTGCGATTGCCAAAACCATCTTCTTATTGGCTGGAACCTGGTCACTAGTTGAGCGACGGGGCCCCATCGTCAACTCTTAGTCACCTTGTTCGCTGGTTGGGGGAGATAGCCTGTAAATGAGGGTGTGTACATGCGCCGAATAAAGGTTATGTACTCTTTGCATGCCACACCCCCACCCCGAGAAGGCTCAGGATTAGGCTGCCACCTCCCAGTGGTAACCATGCCGCCATGGCTCAAAATAATGGGACCGCCTTTCCTCTCCACCATCCAACTCTTAGATAGAGCTCAGCGTTTCTCGTGACCAAAAGCCAAACCCTAAACTCGGAGTGAGACAGCAGTCAGCCGGGCGAGCATAGGTCCAAGATACTGGCGGACGGTAGCCCGCATCCCCTCACTAAAAAAAAAAAAACCCACACCAGGGGATAAAAAAAAAGAGCTTGAAAGGGGTTACCACAAGTAACCTAACATCCTAAACTAATTAAATAATCTAGTTAGATTCTAGATAAAGAGTTTGCCAACATATTTTCTTTGCCGGCAATATGTTTAACTGTAACACAATAGGGTTGCAGCCTTAGCGTCCAGCGCATAAGCCTTGTGCTGTGGTTCTTCATGGTTTAGAGATATACCAGAGGATTGTGATCACTGTAGACGGTGACCACCTGCGATGTCTGGCCCACATAAACATCGAAATGCTCCAAAGCCAGTACCAGCGCGATGGGTTCTTTTTCAACGGTAGAGTAAGCCCTCTGATGCGGCTGGAACGTGGCAGAGAAGAAGGCTACAGGCTGCAACTTCTCGTTCCCATTTTGCAATAGTACTGCCCCAACCCCAGACTCACAAGCATCAACCTGTAATGAAAAAGGTTTGGAGAAGTCTGGAGACAAAAGAATGGGTGCAGTACACAATAATCTTTTTGCTTTGTCAAAAGCATTGTTACAGTATGAGGTCCAATTAAAGGGAACTTTGTGACTGGTAAGAGAGGTAAGAGGGGCTACAATATCTGAGAAATTCTTACAGAATCTTCTGTAAAATCCTATCATGCCTAGGAAACGTTGAAGAGATTTCCTATCATGAGGAACTGGATAATCTTTAATAGCAAGAACTCTAGCAAGTTTAGGAGCAACTTTACCACTACCTACTTCATGGCCTAGAAAAGTGACAGTGGCCTGGCCAAAGGAAGATTTAAATAAATTAACTGTTAAATGGGAACTCTGAAAGGTCTCAAAAAGAGCCTGAAGTGTAAGTAGGTGTTGATCCCAAGTATCAGACACCACAACAATATCATCTAGGTACGCTGCCGTGCCTTCAAGTCCTTTAATAGCCTGATGGATAAGTTTCTGGAATGAAGAGGGGGAGTTTTTCATTCCGAAGGGGGGTAACTGTGTATTGATAATGACCTCCTGGAATTACGAAGGCAGAGATTTCCTTCGCCTTATCCGTCAAAGGTACCTGATAGTAACCTTTAAGGAGATCTAACTTGGACACAAAAGTAGCCTTACCCACAAAGTCAATTACGTCATCCAGACGAGGAAGAGGGTAAGCATCTGTAATTGTAACCTCATTCACCTTACGGTAGTCTGTACACATACGAAACCCTCCATCAGCCTTCTTAACAAGGATGCACGGTGAAGCCCATGGACTAGATGACTCCTCCACTAAACCATGCTTTAACAGAAATTCTACTTCCTGCTGAAGTAGCCTCTGCTTTTCAGGGTTAGCTCTGTAGGGGGAGAGTTTAATAGGTTTAGAGTTTCCCACATCTACATCATGATAACCTAAAGTACATTTTTTCGGAACATCCGAAAAAATATTAGGATATGACTGTAGAAGCTCAGTTAAACTTGTTGCTTGCGTTTCAGATAGTCCCTCCATTAAAGGGCTAGGATCCTTGAGGAGGACAGAATTTGAAAGTTTAATATTAATTTCAGAGATAGAGTGCAAAGAATCAGAGTCGTCCTCAGAGGTAGAGGACAGAGTCATTACTGGGATTTTATCTGGTGTATGAAAAGATTTTAATTGATTAATGTGGTAAGTTTTAGTTTTTGAGGTCTTATGAATGGGAGCTACCACATAATTTACATCAGATAATCTACTTACAATTTGTATAGGTCCTGTAAATCTAGCTTTCAAGGTGTGGCCAGGTATAGGTTCCTGCACCAACACCTTGTCTCCTGGATGGAAGGAGCGGAATTGTGCACTTTTGTCATACCTCTGTTTCATCTTGCTTTGAGCTGTCTTTAGGTTAGCCTTGGCTAACTGACGTGCCACCTGCAACCTTGAAGACGAGTTGTAGAGTGTTGAACTAACGTCTTCTCCCATCCATCCTTCTTTGAGCACCCGAAGAGGACCTCGTACATTGTGCCCAAAGATCAGCTCAAACGGACTATACCCTGTAGACTCTTGCACCGTCTCTCGTACTGAGAACAGCAACAAAGGTAGTGATTCATCCCAGTCTGTAGGAAAGTGCATGCAAAAACTTCTCATCATTGTTTTTAATGTTTGGTGGAATCTTTCCAAGGCGCCTTGGGACTGAGGATGATAGGCAGTGGATAAGTTGTGGATTATCCCTAACCTAGTTAATGCTTCCCTAAATGCTTTGGCAGTGAAGTTAGTACCTTGATAACTTTTGAATAGCTTTAGGAATGCCAAAACATGAAATAAATTTTGTTAAAGCTTTGAGAATAGCTTTAGTATTAATACTGCGCATGGGAATTGCTTCAGGATATCTGGTTACTCTATCCATAATCGTAAATAAATACTGATTTCGCGACTTTGACCTAGGTAGTGGACCTACACAATCTATAATTAAATCTGCAAAAGGTTCTCCATCAGCAGGTATAGGTTGGAGAGGTGCAGGTTTAATGGAATGTCCAGGTTTCTCTACTTGCTGACATTCTCGGCAACACCTAATATGATTCTTCACATCTTTCTTTAATTTTGGCCAATAAAATTCTTTTGCGATTCTATACAAAGTTTTAGTAATTCCTAAGTGACCTCCTAATGAAGTATTATGAACTATATTCAATATTTGAGGTCTAAACTTTGTTGGAACCACTAACCTGTCAGACAATTGCCGGCCCTCTATCTCCTTACCAGTCTCAGTGCAGATAAAATAATCGTTTTTAACTTCATACTTGACCGGATGACCCAAAGAGGATTTACCCATGGCTGCCTCAAAAGCGAATTTTAAAGAAGGGTCCTTTCGTTGTTCCTCCCGGAAGGACAGTCCCTCGGGCATGGAAACAGAGACATCTGGCAATCCTGCAACCTGGGAATAGGAAGGCTTGATCGGGGTCTGTTCACTTGATCTACGAGGCTCTGGCCAGTTTTCCTCGTAAAACAAAATGGCTATTCCGAGATCAGAGTCGTCCAAGGATAAGTCAACATTCTCGCCAGACAACCCTTGGGATGTTGCCAGAGTTATGGCCAACACCGGAGAAGAATTAATAGTGAATGTGGAGAAATCGAAATTATTGGTCTTAGGGAATTGGGTAGGGAGGGCGAGATGAAAACAGCTGTGCGTTGGTGTGTGGTGGATAGACTAAAGGTGTGTGGGATAATTTATATGGGGAACTCCGGGGAGGCACGGATGGTTAATTCTGGGAGGGCAGTGGATAGGTTGGTGGGTAGGTTAAATGTTTTGAGACCCATGCATTTGACGATACATCAACGTGTAATAGTGGTGAATGTAATGTTATATAGTATGGTCTGGCATGTGGCAGCAGTATATCCGTTGGCAGGACCGGACATAACTAGAATGCTAAAAAAGGTTTTTCGTTATACACAAATAACCCGCACATAAAAGACAGAAGCTTACGACGACGTTTCGGTCCGACTTGGACCATTGACAAAGTCACACTAACAGAGGAGGAGCAGGACGGCTATATATAGGCATGAAGAGGTGGAGGTAGTAGTAGTTGTAGTAGTAGTAGTAGTGGTAGTACAAGAATTGTATATAATACCGACAGGATGAAATGACACATGCACAACACCCGGGCATCCCCACCGTAGACGTTTCGCCATCCAGCCAGCCACTGGATGGCGAAACGTCCACAACAAAGACAACCAGACGCCGCTCTTTATAATTCGTTCTCCCGTCTTGGCTACCCTTCCCATTTCATAGACTCTGCCCTCTCACGTGCTAAACGCAATTTCTTCTCTCCCAAACTCTCTACTCATGGGAACTCTTCTATCCTCTGCCTTCCCTACATTTCCGGTCTTTCTAATTTCAACAATTCTCTCCGTCCCTTAGACATCAAGCTTACCTTCCGCCAGACTAACACTCTTCGCACTAATCTCGTTCATACCTCTTCTCCCTCTACAGATGTTCCTGGTGTCTACTCTATTTCTTGCTCCTCCTGTCCTCTTCAATACTTTGGAGAAACTGGTCGATCTCTTTCTGACAGACTTAGGGAGCACAAAAATAGTGTTAGGCTTGCCGACACTAACAATGCTCTTTTCTGTCACGTCAGAGATCATAGCCATCCTATTGACTGGTCTTCTGCTAAAACTGTCTTCCCTACTTCCAACTCGAACAGTCGCCGTTTAGTTGAATCCTCTCTTATACACAACTTTCCTTGTATGAACCTTAGCCCTGGCTTCGTCTCTGTAGATGCCTTCCTCTCCCACTACATTGTAAAATGCTCCAAACTTCAGAACACCCGTGACTTAACCTGAATCCTCATTTTTTTCTTCTTCTTCTTTTTCTTCTTCCTCTTCGCCTTTCCTCTCTCCTTTTCTCCTCTGGGTTGTCTTTCTCTCTCCTGTCTCGTGTTTCTGTTCCTTCTTTATTTTATTTCACCACTTCCCCTTTCACGCACCTCGGTGCGCTTGCTCTCCCTCTGTGGGTTTCTAGCTCTCTTGCAGTGCTCCCCTTCCTTTGTATTTGACTGGCTCGTCTTCCTTATTTCCCACTTCTACCACTACCACTACTACTACCTCTTCTTCTTCTACTACATCTACTGATGAAATTAGACACATGTGCGGCGTCTGGTTGTCTTTGTTGTGGACGTTTCGCCATCCAGTGGCTGGCTGGATGGCGAAACGTCTACGGTGGGGATGCCCGGGTGTTGTGCATGTGTCATTTCATCCTGTCGGTATTATATACAATTCTTGTACTACTACTACTACTACTACTACTACCACTACTACTACCTCCACCTCTTCCTGCCTATATATAGCCGTCCTGCTCCTCCTCTGTTAGTGTGACTTTGTCAATGGTCCAAGTCGGACCGAAACGTCGTCGTAAGCTTCTGTCTTTTATGTGCGGGTTATTTGTGTATCGTTCCAGTCACGGTATTGTGCCTTTTTGTTATTTATTGTTTTTCGTTATATATGGGGTTCTGGGTGTGACTGGTTGGGTAGAAGTGTTGTTATGCTACCGGTCAACAAAGGTGGATTGGGTTTAATAGATATAAGATTAAGGGTTAAGTGTATATATTTGAAGAGGGGGTTTCTCCGAGTGGAAGGTCGTGTGGGGAAGGGTGTGCAAGCATTATATGAGGAGGCACGAAGGTGGTGGGTAGGATCAGAGATGAAAGAGTGTGAGGATGTGCTGCGAGCTTTATTGTATGTTAGAGATCCGTCTAGGATACGGGTAGGTGTTCTGGAGCGTGCTGTAGGGGTGAGGGTGATTGCAAATGTTGAGGGCATATACCCAATGTATGCATGGGGAGACATTTGGGTAAGGTTGCGGTTGGTGCGCATCAGACCAAGAGTGAGAGAGATAATGTTTCGTTTCCTTCATGGAATATTGCCGTCTGGTGTGGTGCTTCGGGAGAGAGGGTTGATGGTGGAGGACGTATGTAGGGTGTGTGGGGATAGGGAGACAGCTTTTCATGTAGTATGTTTTTGTAAAAATCTGGAGTGTATACGGGAGTGGATGGGTGGGATTTTGAGGAGGGTGGGTGGGGGAGGGATATCGGTATTAAGGGCATTGAGTTTAGATGTGGGAGGTGTGGAAGAGTCTGTGCAGCGTGCTTTGGTGTACATCATAGCGGATTTTGTTTTCATATTATGGGCCATGAGGGGTAATGGGGATTGGGTGGTGCGAAAGAAGGTATTGGCTGCAACAATGTACAAAACACTTAGTCGTAATAGGGGGATATACAGAAGTAGATGGGAAAGGGTTTTTCCTGAAGGATGTCGAAGTATGAATGTCAGAGGTTTGTTGGCGGAGTGAGAAACAAAAAAAAAAAGGGGGGGGTTATGTGTTAGAAATTTCAGGGGTTGCACCGGGCTCGTCTCAGAATTTGGGAACGTATGAGGAGTTCCTTGATATGGTGTGAAATTGCAGCGCAGTTGTGGAATGTGTTTTAAGTAAGTTTGTGGTGGTTCGTACGGGAAAAGTTGTTAAGATTTTTATGGACATGGAAATGAGCAATATTTGTGTGAATGTGAAAAGTATACGGTCATACTCAGGCTGGTTTACTGATGTATGTAATGGATAAGTTAAATTTGGAATATGTTGCAATGTATTATCAGGACTGGTGGTTGTATTAAAGCAAAGGACATGCAGGCGTGATAAATATGTCTGTGTACCAAATGTACTGCTAATAATGAGATAATGTAATGTGTGTGATTTTTATCATACGTCAAGTGTATATAGCAGTATGTAAGAGAGAATTTCATGTACTCAGTATGGGTTGTATATTGGTATTCGGTGAAGTTCAAGGAATATTATTGACGTGATGGGTATATAAGGATATGTGTTGATATACAATGTGTTAACTTTAGTCATGTTGATTGGAATTTCTTGACTGGGAATTTAGAATCATACGACTTCTTAGAAGTATTTCAGGATTGTTTTTTGAAGAAGTTTGTGACAGAACCTACAAGGGGAAATAACCTGCTTGACTTAGTTCTGGCAAACAATGAATCCCTTGTTAATAATTTAGAAATTTCAGAAGAACTGGGTGCTAGCGACCACAAATCAATTACATTTAGCATTGAATGGAAGTACGATAGTAGGGATAACTCAGTAACAGTCCCAGATTTTCGCTTAGCAGATTACGATGGGCTTAGAGAACACTTATCATCTGTTGACTGGGGTAACGAAGAGAGCTATCAATATGACAGTTTTCTGAACACAATACATGCTGCTCAAAGAACGTTTATCCCATATAAAGAAATTAGATCAAATAGAAATGACCCAAAATGGATGAATAATAGGCTGAAATATCTACTAGGGCATAAGAAAGGAATTTATAGGCGTATCAAAAGAGGCGAGGGTCATCTTATGAATCAGTATATTGACATTAAGAGGGACATTAAAAAGGGGATAAGAAAAGCTAAAAGGGACTATGAAATTAAAGTTGCTAGGGATTCTAAAACTAACCCAAAAAGTCTTTTCCAGGTCTATAGAACAAAAGTTAGAGATAAGATAGGTCCCCTTAAAAATAACTATGGGCACCTTACTGACAAAGAGAATGAAATGTGCTTGATTTTAAATAATTATTTTCTCTCAGTTTTTACACAGGAAGACACTAACAATATTCCAGTAATTAATTTTTACAGAGGGCTAGAAGAAGATAAATTATGTGACATCACAATCACTAGTGAGATGGTTGTGAAGCAGATAGACAGACTGAAGCAAAATAAGTCGCCGGGTCCTGATGAGGTTTTTTCAAGGGTTCTTAAGGAATGCAAAATGGAACTCTGTGAACCATTAACTAATATTTTTAATTTATCTCTTCAAACAGGTGTAGTGTCTGATATGTGGAAGATGGCTAATGTAATTCCTATTTTTAAAACAGGGGACAAGTCGTTACCGTCAAATTACCGCCCAATAAGCCTGACCTCAACTGTAGGCAAATTACTAGAGTCAAATATAGCTGAGATTATAAGAAGCCATCTCGATAAGCATAGCTTGATTAATGATACTCAGCATGGATTCACAAGAGGCCGGTCTTGTCAACTAATTTATTAACTTTCTTCAGTAAAGCTTTTGAGGCTGTTGACCACGATAAAGAATTTGATATTATTTACTTAGATTTTAGTAAGGCTTTTGATAGAGTTCCGCACCATAGACTGTTAAAGAAAGTGGCAGCTCATGGCATTGGGGGAAAGGTGCTCTCGTGGATCGAGTCATGGCTCACTGACAGGAAGCAGAGAGTGTCCATAAATGGGGTTAAGTCCGAGTGGGGATCTGTAACAAGTGGCGTTCCACAGGGATCAGTCTTGGGCCCGTTGTTGTTTATAATATATATCAATGATCTTGATGAAGGAATTACTAGTGATATGAGCAAATTCGCCGATGACACAAAGATAGGTAGGATAATTGATTCAAACGTAGATGTTATGGAACTTCAGGAGGATTTAAACAAACTCTATTCTTGGTCAGAAAAGTGGCAGATGAAGTTCAATGTAGATAAATGCAAGGTTCTGAAGCTTGGGAGTGTCCATAACCCTAGTACTTATAAGTTAAATGATGTAGAACTTAGCCATACAGATTGCGAAAAGGACTTGGGGGTTATGGTAAGCAGCAACCTTAAACCAAGACAGCAATGCATAAGCATACGTAATAAGGCAAATAGATTACTGGGATTTATATCAAGAAGTGTAAGCAACAGAAGTCCAGAGGTCATACTGCAGCTTTATACATCATTAGTAAGGCCTCACCTAGATTATGCAGCTCAGTTCTGGTCTCCATATTACAGAATGGACATAAATTCGTTAGAAAACATTCAGCGTAGGATGACTAAATTAATACATAGCATTAGAAATCTTCCTTATGAAGAAAGATTGAAGACTCTTAAGTTACATTCACTTGTTAGACGAAGAATGAGGGGAGACCTGATCGAAGTGTATAAGTGGAAGATAGGTATTAATAAAGGGGATATTAATAAGGTCTTGAGGATATCTCTCCAAGAGAGAACCCGCAGTAATGGATTTAAATTAGATAAGTTTAGATTTAGAAAGGACATAGGAAAGTATTGGTTTGGAAATAGGGTAGTTGATGAGTGGAACAGTCTACCTAGTTGGGTTATTGAGGCTGGGACTTTGGGTAGTTTCAAATCTAGGTTGGATAAGTACATGAGTGGGAGGGGTTGGATTTGAGTGGGACTTTCACATCAGAGCTTATTTCTTGGGTGGCATTGAAAATTGGGTTGGGCAAATGTTTTGTTAGTGGGATGAATTGTAAAGGACCTGCCTAGTATGGGCCAGCAGGCCTCCTGCAGCGTTCCTCCTTTCTTATTTTCTTATCACCAACACCACTATCAACATTGTGTTCATTACATTTATCAACAGTATTGTATTCAACATTAATATCAAAGTGGTTAACCTCATCTCACTCTGCACCACCACTTATATTACGCTCATCACTATTACTAACATTATAGACACCACCTCTCTCATCACACTCTTCACCACCACTTAAATTACGCTCATCACTATTACTAACATTATAGACACCATTGCCCTCATCACACTCTTCACCACCACTTATATTACGGTCATCACTATTACTAACATCATTGACACCATAGCCTTCGTTATGATGCTCACTACAGTTATCAACACAAGTATTATATTCGTCATTACTGTGATTAAGAACACCACCACCACCTTGTTCAGCAGCCTTACACTTGCTTTCACAAATTGTGACAATCTTGTTATTGGTACACTCTACACATCTTTCCTTGTGTTGTTCAAGTTGTTGTTTCAGGAGAAATTGTTGTTTCCAGTACTTTTATGCGCGACATCAGGTTGTATACCACAGGAGCAAGACTTGGAACATCTGGAGACGTGAAGTCCCGGTCAGCTGAGCTCCTTGGCTGACTGTCAGCTGACTCAGCTAGGCTGGTATTGACAGCAGACGTGATGGAGGTCTGTTGACGTGCTCCCCAGGTGAGGTGCTCAACCCCATTGTCTGAGGGCAGGCATGAGCCAGTATTCAGACTCGAGGTACCTGGTAGTCCTGGGGAGTCATAATGAGGGGTACAGGGTGAAGTGCGGTTGCTGCGATGCGATCAGCCCTCACACTGCAGTCAGTATGAGCTGCTGTGACTCCTGAGGTCTTACAATTGATACATTGTTGAGCAACAGTCTGTTGCTGTTTGATCATATCATAACACCGTTCAGAAGGATGAGCGTTGGCACACACTGCACACCAGTGTGACTTAGATGGGCATTTCCTGGCGATGTAGCCCCAGCGTTGACACTTATAACATCGACGTTGAGGAGGTCTGTACAATGCAATGTATAGCTTCTGTTGAGGGCTGCACGAGAGTGAATATAGCGTGGCAGAGTCCCCTGGCCAGTCCACTCAGCTAATATCAGACCGTTGGAAAGTCGACGAGGGCTTGCAACTTGCTCTGACGCCAGATATTGAGGATTCATGTGCTTGTTGACGTTGTAGATGACAATAAGCACTTTAGGTGTCCTTGGTGGGGCAGCTCGGAGTTTGATGTTGGCATATTCGTGAGTGAGAAGTTTGTCTATAAATGCTGAATCATTAGGCACAAAGACGTAGTTATCCTCATCGCGGACAAACTTGATCGTTTTCTCATGATTCTCTTCACTAGCTTCGAAAAACCAGTTACACTTGTTCTGATCAGTGTTGTTAGGGAAATCTAACCTGACAGCTTTGAGAGGGTGTGCGCCCACTGTATTACTTTCAGCAAGCTTTCTCTGGAAGCCTCGTTCTTTTTTCCGAGCCTGTTTACTAAAATATGTTTCAAATCTGCTTTCACCATCATCTACGTCAACACCATCAGCTATACTCAAAGCTGACAGGAGTTTCACACTGGCGATGGGTTAAAGGATACCGGTGAATAGAAGGGACAAGGAAGGGATATTCACCTCGCTAGACACAGGCAATATGGGTGTAGTGGCCTGCGGGTCGCAGTGCGATTTTCAAGGTCATTCACGGGGGCCACAGTCGTCTCGAGAGTTACCAATACTGCAGTACTTGTTAATTACTCCAAACCCACAGCACTTAAGACAACTAGCACGGACAAATTTTCACTCTGTGGACAAACAAATCAGCACAAACTTACTATGTTTATAGATGAACCTCTGTCATGTTACAGTTAAAAAGCCGTCTCCAAAGGAGTTACCAGGTACTGCAATGCTCGTTAAATTGTTCTTAACCACTCTTGTTTTGTTCCAACTATGCAGCATTCCTCCCAGAAACACTCAGTGCATAGAAGAATAACAGGTACATCTTCCTCAGTTAGAGATATAATACATTTTGCACAAGTGGCACAGTCTGGTTCAACTGGCAGGCCTCAGTCAGGCCTGGATCACCAACTCAAGCAGGATGGGAGATTCGTCCGTATTTCTCAGGTAGGCAGAGGCGACTAGCTGTGCGGAACTCAGATATTCGAGTACCAAAGGAGCAGCAAAATACGCCTCTACACTGCACGCTGATAGAAGCGAACGGCTGAGTTTAAATCCAAGGAAGAGGGGTAGTTGATGAGGGGCAGCAGAGGCATCAAACGGAACGCTATTTCCAGTCACAACTCACACATAAGAGTTCTCACAATACTGCAGCTGCGATCCAACAGTATAAGCTTCTATGAGGCCCAGAGGAGACACATTCGTAAGAAGGGTGAGAAAGAAACCGTGGAGTGCTGGCAGGACTGGCACGGGCACTCAAGCTCTTATATGGACCGGCAAAATCTGCCTCTAGACCTTAGGTAAATAGAGGCAAATGGCTGTGTTTCAAGTCGAGGAAGGAGGGGAGGGGGTAGGAGAGGCGAGAGGAGTAGTGAAGGTAGGCCGTTGAGAGCCACTTCAAACTAACATTTTCGTGTTTCACTAGGTACATCACTAGTCACAGCTCACACATAAGAGTTTCCACAACAACGCAACTGCGATCCAATTATATGAGTTGCATGATAAGTTGACAGTCGGGTGATAAGCAATCCTGAGATAGAAGGCCTACGACCTCACTGAACACACGCACATCCTCTCCCGTCTTAGTGAAGGTGTTCCTTCTCAATGTATATACTTACGATCAAGTAATATGTCATTATTGTGAGGAAACTGTCCTATTCCTGTGATCATTAACAAGTGTAGTGACCGTATAGACGTAGTCAATGGAAGGTGTATATGATATATATTCCACCTAGTATTTTTTATGTGATTCACAGTTTCTGATGAAGTGATATTTAATAGATATTTACGAATATCTAAGAGAAATATTTAAGCTTTTATATGGTTTAGAAAGACACGTAAGCAAACACTATAACATATTTATTAGAAAACGTTTCGGTCCTGGGACCTTGATCAAGGTCCCAGGACCGAAACGTTTTCTAATAAATATGTTATAGTGTTTGCTTACGTGTCTTTCTAAACCAACTTGTCGGTATTTATTACCAAGGTTTATACCAAGCTTTTATATGAAAAAGAAACTAGAAAAGACTGAGTAGCTCTTATTTGGGCGTTATATTTCTAAGTTTGGAAGTCCATTCTTACTCTATGAAGTGTTGTGTGACGGTGAGCACTAATCTGGCTAAAAACTAAGATTCGAACCGTAACACATAACCTAACGTAACTTAACCCTACCTAACCTAACCTAACTAACCTGACATACATAAAGTAAATCAAGAAACTTGCAAAGCACACATGACAGGTATGCAAAACGAGATTACAAGACGCCATTGCACGAACAACAAGAGTAAAATTGCTAGAATAAATAATACTAATAAAAACATCATTATTATTAATAACAAAAATAACTATGGGGAAGTGGAAAAGAACTCTTCCTCCATAAGCCATGCGTGTCGTCAGAGGTGACTAAACCTGTGTGGGTATTTTACACCATTTATTTCAACCAAGATCATTACTTTAAATCTCCTTTTACTGGAAAAGCAAAAAATTAATATAATCACCTGGCGGAACCTGGAACAAACCTGTCCACCATTTTGTGTACACTAGTTGCTGTCTAATATGTCACTAGACGCTGTCTAATGTCACTAGACGCTGTCTAATATGTCACTAGACGCTGTCTAATGTCACTAGACGCTGTCTAATATGTCGCTAGACGCTGTCTAATATGTCACTAGACGCTGTCTAATGTCACTAGACGCTGTCTAATATGTCACTAGACGCTGTCTAATGTCACTAGACGCTGTCTAATGTCACTAGACGCTGTCTAATGTCACTAGACGCTGTCTAATATGTCGCTAGACGCTGTCTAATACGTCAGTAGACGCTGTCTAATACGTCAATAGACGCTGTCTAATATGTCACTAGACGCTGTCTAATATGTCACTAGACGCTGTCTAATACGTCAGTAGACGCTGTCTAATATGTCACTAGACGCTGTCTAATATGTCACTAGACGCTGTCTAATACGTCACTAGACGCTGTCTAATATGTCACTAGACGCTGTCTAATATGTCACTAGACGCTCTCTAATACGTCAGTAGACGCTGTCTAATATGTCATTAGACGCTGTCTAATATGTCACTAGACGCTGTCTAATATATCACTAGACGCTGTCTAATATGTCACTAGACGCTGTCTAATATGTCACTAGACGCTGTCTAATGTCACTAGACGCTGTCTAATATGTCACTAGATGCTGTCTAATATGTCACTAGACGCTGTCTAAGGTCACTAGACGCTGTCTAATATGTCGCTAGACACTGTCTAATATGTCACTAGACGCTGTCTAATGTAACTAGACGCTGTCTAATGACACTAGACGCTGTCTAATATGTCACTAGACGCTGTCTAATGTCACTAGACGCTGTCTAATATGTCGCTAGACGCTGTCTAATATGTCAGTAGACGCTGTCTATTACGTCAGTAGACGCTGTCTAATATGTCACTAGACGCTGTCTAATACGTCAGTAGACGCTGTCTAATATGTCACTAGACGCTGTCTAATATGTCACTAGACGCTGTCTAATATGTCACTAGACGCTGTCTAATATGTCACTAGACGCTGTCTAATATATTACTAGACGCTGTCTAATATGTCACTAGACGCTGTCTAATATGTCACTAGACGCTGTCTAATACGTCAGTAGACGCTGTCTAATGTGTCACTAGACGCTGTCTAATACGTCAGTAGACGCTGTCTAATATGTCACTAGACGCTGTCTAATATGTCACTAGACGCTGTCTAATATGTCACTAGACGCTGTCTAATACGTCAGTAGACGCTGTCTAATATGTCACTAGACAATGTCTAAGGTCACTAGACGCTGTCTAATATGTCACTAGACGCTGTCTAATATGTCACTAGATGCTGTCTAATATGTCACTAGACGCTGTCTAATACGTCAGTAGACGCTGTCTAATATGTCACTAGACGCTGTCTAATACGTCAGTAGACGCTGTCTATGTCACTAGACGCTGTCTAATGTCACTAGACGCTGTCTAATATCTCACTAGACGCTGTCAAATATGTCACTAGACGCTGTCTAATACGTCAGTAGACGCTGTCTAATATGTCACTAGACGCTGTCTAATACGTCAGTAGACGCTGTCTAATATGTCACTAGACGCTGTCTAAGGTCACTAGACGCTGTCTAATATGTCACTAGACGCTGTCTAATGTCACTAGATGCTGTCTAATATGTCACTAGACACTGTCTAATACGTCACTAGACGCTGTCTAAGATGTCACTAGACGCTGTCTAATATGTCACTAGACGCTGTCTAATACGTCAGTAGACGCTGTCTAATATGTCACTAGACGCTATCTAAGGTCACTAGACGCTGTCTAATATGTCACTAGACGCTGTCTAATGTCACTAGATGCTGTCTAATATGTCACTAGACGCTGTCTAATACGTCACTAGACGCTGTCTAAGATGTCACTAGACGCTGTCTAATATGTCACTAGACGCTGTCTAATACGTCAGTAGACGCTGTCTAATATGTCACTAGACGCTGTCTAAGGTCACTAGACGCTGTCTAATATGTCACTAGACGCTGTCTAATATGTCACTAGACGCTGTCTAATATGTCACTAGACGCTGTCTAATATGTCACTAGACGCTGTCTAATACGTCACTAGACGCTGTCTAATATGTCACTAGACGCTGTCTAATATGTCACTAGACGCTGTCTAATACGTCAGTAGACGCTGTCTAATATGTCACTAGACGCTGTCTAAGGTCACTAGACGCTGTCTAATATGTCACTAGACGCTGTCTAATATGTCACTAGACGCTCTCTAATACGTCAGTAGACGCTGTCTAATATGTCACTAGACGCTGTCTAAGGTCATTAGACGCTGTCTAATAAGTCACTAGACGCTGTCTAATATATCACTAGACGCTGTCTAATATGTCACTAGACGCTGTCTAATGTCACTAGACGCTGTCTAATATGTCACTAGATGCTGTCTAATATGTCACTAGACGCTGTCTAAGGTCACTAGACGCTGTCTAATATGTCACTAGACGCTGTCTAAGGTCACTAGACGCTGTCAAATATGTCACTAGACGCAGTCTAATATATCACTAGACGCTGTCTAATATATCAGTAGACGCTGTCTAATACGTCAGTAGACGCTGTCTAATATGTCACTAGACGCTGTCTAATATGTCACTAGACGCTGTCTATGTCACTAGACGCTGTCTAATACGTCAGTAGACGCTGTCTAATATGTCACTAGGCGCTGTCTAATATGTCACTAGACGCTGTCTAAGGTCACTAGACGCTGTCTAATATGTCACTAGACGCTGTCTAATATGTCACTAGACGCTGTCTAATATATCACTAGACGCTGTCTAATATGTCACTAGACGCTGTCTGATATGCCACTACACACTGTCTGATATGTCACTAGACACTGTCTGATACGTCACTAGATGCTGGCTAATGTCACTAGACGCTGTCTAATACGTCAGTAGACGCTGTCTAATATATCACTAGACGCTATCTAATATGTCACTAGACGCTGTCTAATATGTCACTAGACGCTGAATAATATTACTAGACGCTGTCTAATATGTCACTAGACGCTGTCTAATGTCACTAGACACTATCTGATGTCACTAGACACTGATATGTCACTATACGCTGGCTAACGTCACTAGACGTTGTCTAATACGTCAGTAGATTCTATTTAATATGCCACTAGACGTTGTCTAAGGTCACTAGGCGCTGTCTAATATGTCACTAGACGCTGTCTAATGTCACTAGACGCTGATATGTCACTAGACACTGTCTGATATGTCACTAGACGCTGGCTAATGTCACTAGACGCTGTCTAATACGTCAGTAGACGCTGTCTAATGTGTCACTAGACGCTGTCTAAGGTCACTAGACCCTGTCTAATATGTCACTAGACGCTGAATAATATCACTAGACGCTGTCTAATATGTCACTAGACGCTGTCTAATATCACTAGACACTATCTGATGTCACTAGACACTGATATGTCACTAGACGCTGGCTAATGTCACTAGACGTTGTCTAATACGTCAGTAGATTCTGTCTAATATGTCACTAGACGCTGTCTAAGGTCACTAGACGCTGTCTAATATGTCACTAGACGCTGTCTAATATCACTAGACGCTGTCTAAGGTCACTAGACGTTGTTTAATATATTGTCCAGTACTGAACATTGCTGGACTCTCACCATGACAACATTGCTGGACTCTCACCATGGCAACATTGCTGGACTCTCACCATGGCAACATTGCTGGACTCTCACCATGGCAACATTGCTGGACTCTCACCATGGCAACATTGCTGGACTCTCACCATGGAAACATTGCTGGACTCTCACCATGGCAACGTTGCTGGACTCTCACCATGGCAACATTGATGGACTCTCACCATGGCAACATTGCTGGACTCTCACCATGGCAACATTGCTGGACTCTCACCTTGGCAACATTGCTGAACTCTCACCATGGCAACATTGCTGGACTCTCACCATGGCAACATTGCTGGACTCTCACCATGGCAACATTGCTGGACTCTCACCATGGCAACATTGCTGGACTCTCACCATGGCAACATTGCTGGACTCTCACCATGGCAATATTGCTGGGCTCTCACCATGGCAATATTGCTGGACTCTCACCATGGCAACATTGCTGGACTCTCACCATGGCAACATTGCTGGACTCTCACCATGGCAACATTGCTGGACTCTCACCATGGCAACATTGATGGACTCTCACCATGGCAATATGGCTGGACTCTCACCATGGCAACATTGCTGGACTGTCTTCATGGCAATATTGTTGGACTCTCACCATGGCAATATTGCTGGACTCTCTCCATGGCAACATTGCTGGACTCTCACCATGGCAACATTGCTGGACTCTCACCATGGCAATATTGCTGGACTCTCACCATGGCAACATTCCTGGACTCTCACCATGGCAATATTACTGGACTCTCACCATGGCAATATTGCTGGACTCTCACCATGGCAACATTGCTGGACTCTCACCATGGCAACATTGCTGGACTCTCACCATGGCAACATTGCTGGACTCTCACCATGGCAATATTGCTGGACTCTCACCATGGCAACATTGCTGGACTCTCACCATGGCAACATTGCTGGACTCTCACCATGGCAATATTGCTGGACTCTCACCATGGCAACATTGCTGGACTCTCACCATGGCAACATTGCTGGACTCTCACCATGGCAATATTGCTGGACTCTCACCATGGCAATATTGCTGGACTCTCACCATGGCAACATTGCTGGACTCTCACCATGGCAACATTGCTGGACTCTCACCATGGCAATATTGCTGGACTCTCACCATGGCAACATTGCTGGACTCTCACCATGGCAATATTGCTGGACTCTCACCATGGCAATATTGCTGGACTCTCACCATGGCAACATTGCTGGACTCTCACCATGGCAACATTGCTGGACTCTCAATATGGCAACATTGCTGGACTCTCACCATGGCAATATTGCTGGACTCTCACTATGGCAACATTACTGGACTCTCACCATGGCAACATTGCTGGACTCTCACCATGGCAACATTGCTGGACTCTCACCATGGCAACATTGCTGGACTCTCACCATGGCAACATTGCTGGACTCTCACCATGGCAACATTGCTGGACTCTCACCATGGCAACATTGCTGGACTCTCACCATGGCAACATTGCTGGACTCTCACCATGGCAACATTGCTGGACTCTCACCATGGCAACATTGCTGGACTCTCACCATGGCAACATTGCTGGACTCTCACCATGGCAACATTGCTGGACTCTCACCATGGCAACATTGCTGGACTCTCACCATGGCAACATTGCTGGACTCTCACCATGGCAACATTGCTGGACTCTCACCATGGCAACATTGCTGGACTCTCACCATGGCAACATTGCTGGACTCTCACCATGGCAACATTGCTGGACTCTCACCATGGCAACATTGCTGGACTCTCACCATGGCAACATTGCTGGACTCTCACCATGGCAACATTGCTGGACTCTCACCATGGCAACATTGCTGGACTCTCACCATGGCAACATTGCTGGACTCTCACCATGGCAACATTGCTGGACTCTCACCATGGCAACATTGCTGGACTCTCACCATGGCAACATTGCTGGACTCTCACCATGGCAACATTGCTGGACTCTCACCATGGCAACATTGCTGGACTCTCACCATGGCAACATTGCTGGACTCTCACCATGGCAACATTGCTGGACTCTCACCATGGCAACATTGCTGGACTCTCACCATGGCAACATTGCTGGACTCTCACCATGGCAACATTGCTGGACTCTCACCATGGCAACATTGCTGGACTCTCACCATGGCAACATTGCTGGACTCTCACCATGGCAACATTGCTGGACTCTCACCATGGCAACATTGCTGGACTCTCACCATGGCAACATTGCTGGACTCTCACCATGGCAACATTGCTGGACTCTCACCATGGCAACATTGCTGGACTCTCACCATGGCAACATTGCTGGACTCTCACCATGGCAACATTGCTGGACTCTCACCATGGCACCATGGCTGGCAACATTGCTGGACTCTCACCATGGCAACATTGCTGGACTCTCACCATGGCAACATTGCTGGACTCTCACCATGGCAACATTGCTGGACTCTCACCATGGCAACATTGCTGGACTCTCACCATGGCAACATTGCTGGACTCTCACCATGGCAACATTGCTGGACTCTCACCATGGCAACATTGCTGGACTCTCACCATGGCAACATTGCTGGACTCTCACCATGGCAACATTGCTGGCATGGCAACATTGCTGGACTCTCACCATGGCAACATTGCTGGACTCTCACCATGGCAACATTCTGACCATGGCAACATTGCTGGACTCTCACCATGGCAACATTGCTGGACTCTCACCATGGCAACATTGCTGGACTCTCACCATGGCAATATTGCTGGACTCTCACAATGGCAACATTGCTGGACTCTCACCATGGCAACATTGCTGGACTCTCACCATGGCAACATTGCTGGACTCTCATCATCTCAACATTGCTGGACTCTCACCATGGCAACATTGCTGGACTCTCACCATGGCAACATTGCTGGACTCTCACCATGGCAACTTTGCTGGACTCTCAACATGGCAACATTGCTGGACTCTCACCATGGCAACATTGCTGGACTCTCACCATGGCAACATTGCTGGACTCTCACCATGGCAACATTGCTGGACTCTCATGGCAACATTGCTGGACTCTCACCATGGCAACATTGCTGGACTCTCACCATGGCAACATTGCTGGACTCTCACCATGGCAACATTGCTGGACTCTCACCATGGCAACATTGCTGGACTCTCACCATGGCAACATTGCTGGACTCTCACCATGGCAACATTGCTGGACTCTCACCATGGCAACATTGCTGGACTCTCACCATGGCAACATTGCTGGACTCTCACCATGGCAACATTGCTGGACTCTCACCATGGCAACATTGCTGGACTCTCACCATGGCAACATTGCTGGACTCTCACCATGGCAACATTGCTGGACTCTCAACATGGCAACATTGCTGGAGTATCTGGCTCAACATGGCAACATTGCTGGTGTATCTGGCTCAACATGGCAACATTGCTGGTGTATCTGGCTCAACATGGCAACATTGCTGGACTCTCACCATGGCAACACCAATATGGCAAATTGCTGGACTCTCACCATGGCAACATTGCTGGACTCTCACCATGGCAACATTGCTGGACTCTCACCATGGCAACATTGCTGGACTCTCACCATGGCAACATTGCTGGACTCTCACCATGGCAACATTGCTGGACTCTCACCATGGCAACATTGCTGGACTCTCACCATGGCAATATTGCTGGACTCTCACCATGGCAACATTGCTGGACTCTCACCATGGCATGCTGGACTCTCACCATGGCAACATTGCTGGACTCTCACCATGGCAACATTGCTGGACTCTCACCATGGCAACATTGCTGAACTCTCACCATGGCAATATTGCTGGACTCTCACCATGGCAACATTGCTGGACTCTCACCATGGCAACATTGCTGGACTCTCACCATGGCAACATTGCTGGACTCTCACCATGGCAACATTGCTGGACTCTCACCATGGCAACATTGCTGGACTCTCACCATGGCAACATTGCTGGACTCTCACCGTGGCAATATTGCTGGACTCTCACCATGGCAACATTGTTGGACTCTCACCATGGCAACATTGCTGGACTCTCACCATGGCAACATTGCTGGACTCACACCATGGCAACATTGCTGGACTCTCACCATGGCAACATTGCTGGACTCTCACCATGGCAACATTGCTGGACTCTCACAACATGGCATCATTGCTGGAGTATCTGGCTCAACATGGCAACATTGCTGGACTCTCACCATGGCAACATTGCTGGAATCTCACCATGGCAACATTGCTGGACTCTCACTATGGAAACATTGCTGGACTCTCACCATGGCAACATTGCTGGACTCTCACCATGGCAACATTGCTGGACTCTCACCATGGCAACATTGCTGGACTCTCACCATGGCAACATTGCTGGACTCTCACCATGGCAACATTGCTGGACTCTCACCATGGCAACATTGCTGGACTCTCACCATGGCAACATTGCTGGACTCTCACCATGGCAACATTGCTGGACTCTCACCATGGCAACATTGCTGGACATTCACCATGGCAACATTGCTGGACTCTCACCATGGCAACATTGCTGGACTCTCACCATGGCAACATTGCTGGACTCTCACCATGGCAACATTGCTGGACTCTCACCATGGCAACATTGCTGGACTCTATGGCAACACTCTCACCATGGCAACATTGGCACCACATTGCTGGACTCTCACCATGGCAACATTGCTGGACTCTCACCATGGCAACATTGCTGGACTCTCACCATGGCAACATTGCTGGACTCTCACCATGGCAACATTGCTGGACTCTCACCATGGCAACATTGCTGGACTCTCACCATGGCAACATTGCTGGACTCTCACCATGGCAATATTGCTGGACTCTCACCATGGCAACATTGCTGGACTCTCACCATGGCAACATTGCTGGACTCTCACCATGGCAACATTGCTGGACTCTCAATTGCTGGACTCTCACCATGGCAACATTGCTGGACTCTCACCATGGCAAGATTGCTGGACTCTCACCATGGCAACATTGCTGGACTCTCACCATGGCAACATTGCTGGACTCTCACCATGGCAACATTGCTGGACTCTCACCATGGCAACATTGCTGGACTCTCACCATGGCAACATTGCTGGACTCTCACCATGGCAACATTGCTGGACTCTCACCATGGCAACATTGCTGGACTCTCACCATGGCAACATTGCTGGACTCTCACCATGGCAACATTGCTGGACTCTCACCATGGCAACATTGCTGGACTCTCACCATGGCAACATTGCTGGACTCTCACCATGGCAACATTGCTGGACTCTCACCATGGCAACATTGCTGGACTCTCACCATGGCAACATTGCTGGACTCTCACCATGGCAACATTGCTGGACTCTCACCATGGCAACATTGCTGGACTCTCACCATGGCAACATTGCTGGACTCTCACCATGGCAACATTGCTGGACTCTCACCATGGCAACATTGCTGGACTCTCACCATGGCAACATTGCTGGACTCTCACCATGGCAACATTGCTGGACTCTCACCATGGCAACATTGCTGGACTCTCACCATGGCAACATTGCTGGACTCTCACCATGGCAACATTGCTGGACTCTCACCATGGCAACATTGCTGGACTCTCACCATGGCAACATTGCTGGACTCTCACCATGGCAACATTGCTGGACTCTCACCATGGCAACATTGCTGGACTCTCACCATGGCAACATTGCTGGACTCTCACCATGGCAACATTGCTGGACTCTCACCATGGCAACATTGCTGGACTCTCACCATGGCAACATTGCTGGACTCTCACCATGGCAATGGCATTGCTGGACTCTCACCATGGCAACATTGCTGGACTCTCACCATGGCAACATTGCTGGACATGGCAACTCACCATGGCAACATTGCTGGACTCTCACCATGGCAACATTGCTGGACTCTCACCATGGCAACATTGCTGGACTCTCACCATGGCAACATTGCTGGACTCTCACCATGGCAACATTGCTGGACTCTCACCATGGCAACATTGCTGGACTCTCACCATGGCAACATTGCTGGACTCTCACCGTGGCAACAGTGCTGGACTCTCACCATGGCATGGCTCACCACATTGCTGGACTCTCACCATGGCAACATTGCTGGACTCTCACCATGGCAACATTGCTGGACTCTCACCATGGCAACATTGCTGGACTCTCACCATGGCAACATTGCTGGACTCTCACCATGGCAACATTGCTGGACTCTCACCATGGCAACATTGCTGGACTCTCACCATGGCAACATTGCTGGACTCTCACCATGGCAACATTGCTGGACTCTCACCATGGCAACATTGCTGGACTCTCACCATGGCAACATTGCTGGACTCTCACCATGGCAACATTGCTGGACTCTCACCATGGCAACATTGCTGGACTCTCACCATGGCAACATTGCTGGACTCTCACCATGGCAACATTGCTGGACTCTCACCATGGCAACATTGCTGGACTCTCACCATGGCAATATTGCTGGACTCTCACCATGGCAACATTGCTGGACTCTCACCATGGCAACATTGCTGGACTCTCACCATGGCAACATTGCTGGACTCTCACCATGGCAACATTGCTGGACTCTCACCATGGCAACATTGCTGGACTGGACTCCCCATGGCAACATTGCTGGACTCTCACCATGGCAACATTGCTGGACTCTCACCATGGCAACATTGCTGGACTCTCACCATGGCAACATTGCTGGACTCTCACCATGGCAACATTGCTGGACTCTCACCATGGCAATATTGCTGGACTCTCACCATGGCAACATTGCTGGACTCTCACCATGGCAACATTGCTGGACTCTCACCATGGCAACATTGCTGGACTCTCACCATGGCAACATTGCTGGACTCTCACCATGGCAACATTGCTGGACTCTCACCATGGCAACATTGCTGGACTCTCACCATGGCAACATTGCTGGACTCTCACCATGGCAACATTGCTGGACTCTCACCATGGCAACATTGCTGGACTCTCACCATGGCATTGCTGGACTCTCACCATGGCAACATTGCTGGACTCTCACCATGGCAACCTTGCTGGACTCTCACCATGGCAACATTGCTGGACTCTCACCATGGCAACATTGCTGGACTCTCACCATGGCAACATTGCTGGACTCTCACCATGGCATAATTGCTGGATTGCAACTGGACTCTCACCATGGCAACATTGCTGGACTCTCACCATGGCAACATTGCTGGACTCTCACCATGGCAACATTGCTGGACTCTCACCATGGACTCTCACCATGGCAACAACATTGCTGGACTCTCACCATGGCAACATTGCTGGACTCTCACCATGGCAACATTGCTGGACTCTCACCATGGCAACATTGCTGGACTCTCACCATGGCAACATTGCTGGACTCTCACCATGGCAACATTGCTGGACTCTCACCATGGCAACATTGCTGGACTCTCACCATGGCAATTGCTGGATTGCAACTGGACTCTCACCATGGCAACATTGCTGGACTCTCACCATGGCAACATTGCTGGACTCTCACCATGGCAACATTGCTGGACTCTCACCATGGCAACATTGCTGGACTCTCACCATGGCAACATTGCTGGACTCTCACCATGGCAACATTGCTGGACTCTCACCATGGCAACATTGCTGGACTCTCACCATGGCAACATTGCTGGACTCTCACCATGGCAACATTGCTGGACTCTCACCATGGCAACATTGCTGGACTCTCACCATGGCAACATTGCTGGACTCTCACCATGGCAACATTGCTGGACTCTCACCATGGCAACATTGCTGGACTCTCACCATGGCAACATTGCTGGACTCTCACCATGGCAACATTGCTGGACTCTCACCATGGCAACATTGCTGGACTCTCACCATGGCAACATTGCTGGACTCTCACCATGGCAACATTGCTGGACTCTCACCATGGCAACATTGCTGGACTCTCACCATGGCAACATTGCTGGACTCTCACCATGGCAACATTGCTGGACTCTCACCATGGCAACATTGCTGGACTCTCACCATGGCAACATTGCTGGACTCTCACCATGGCAACATTGCTGGACTCTCACCATGGCAACATTGCTGGACTCTCACCATGGCAATATTGCTGGACTCTCACCATGGCAACATTGCTGGACTCTCACCATGGCAACATTGCTGGACTCTCTCCATGGCAACAATGCTGGACTCTCATAATGGCAATATTGCTGGACTCTCACCATAGCAACACTGCTGGACTCTCACCATGGCAACATTGCTGGACTCTCACCATGGCAACATTGCTGGACTCTCACCATGGCAACATTGCTGGACTCTCACCATGGCAACATTGCTGGACTCTCACCATGGCAACATTGCTGGACTCTCACCATGGCAACATTGCTGGACTCTCACCATGGCAACATTGCTGGACTCTCACCATGGCAACATGGACTCTCACCATGGCAACATTGCTGGACTCTCACCATGGCAACATTGCTGGACTCTCACCATGGCAACATTGCTGGACTCTCACCATGGCAACATTGCTGGACTCTCACCATGACAACATTGCTGGACTCTCACCATGGCAACATTGCTGGACTCTCACCATGGCAACATTGCTGGACTCTCACCATGGCAACATTGCTGGACTCTCACCATGGCAACATTGCTGGACTCTCACCATGACAACATTGCTGGACTCTCACCATGGCAACATTGCTGGACTCTCACCATGGCAACGCTGCTGGACTCTCACCATGGCAACATTGCTGGACTCTCACCATGGCAACATTGCTGGACTCTCACCATGGCAACATTGCTGGACTCTCACCATGGCAACATTGCTGGACTCTCACCATGGCAACATTGCTGGACTCTCACCATGGCAACATTGCTGGACTCTCACCATGGCAACATTGCTGGACTCTCACCATGGCAACATTGCTGGACTCTCACCATGGCATTGCTGGACTCTCACCATGGCATTGCTGGACTCTCACCATGGCAACATTGCTGGACTCTCACCATGGCAATATTGCTGGACTCTCACCATGGCAACATTGCTGGACTCTCACCATGGCAACATTGCTGGACTCTCACCATGGCAACATTGCTGGACTCTCACCATGGCAACATTGCTGGACTCTCACCATGGCAACATTGCTGGACTCTCACCATGGCAACATTGCTGGACTCTCACCATGGCAACATTGCTGGACTCTCACCATGGCAACATTGCTGGACTCTCACCATGGCAACATTGCTGGACTCTCACCATGGCAACATTGCTGGATTGCTGGACTCTCACCATGGCAACATTGCTGGACTCTCACCATGACAACATTGCTGGACTCTCACCATGGCAACATTGCTGGACTCTCACCATGACAACATTGCTGGACTCTCACCATGGCAACATTGCTGGACTCTCACCATGGCAACATTGCTGGACTCTCACCATGGCCATTGCTGGACTCTCACCATGACAACATTGCTGGACTCTCACCATGGCAACATTGCTGGACTCTCACCATGGCAACATTGCTGGACTCTCACCATGGCAACATTGCTGGACTCTCACCATGGCAACATTGCTGGACTCTCACCATGGCAACATTGCTGGACTCTCACCATGGCAACATTGCTGGACTCTCACCATGGCAACATTGCTGGACTCTCACCATGGCAACATTGCTGGACTCTCACCATGGCAACATTGCTGGACTCTCACCATGGCAACATTGCTGGACTCTCACCATGGCAACATTGCTGGACTCTCACCATGGCAACATTGCTGGACTCTCACCATGGCACGATTGCTGGACTCTCACCATGGCAACATTGCTGGACTCTCACCATGGCAACATTGCTGGACTCTCACCATGGCAACATTGCTGGACTCTCACCATGGCAACATTGCTGGACTCTCACCATGGCAACATTGCTGGACTCTCACCATGGCAATATTGCTGGACTCTCACCATGGCAACATTGCTGGACTCTCACCATGGCAACATTGCTGGACTCTCACCATGGCAACATTGCTGGACTCTCACCATGGCAACATTGCTGGACTCTCACCATGGCAACATTGCTGGACTCTCACCATGGCAACATTGCTGGACTCTCACCATGGCAACATTGCTGGACTCTCACCATGGCAACATTGCTGGACTCTCACCATGGCAACATTGCTGGACTCTCACCATGGCAACATTGCTGGACTCTCACCATGGCAACATTGCTGGACTCTCACCATGGCAACATTGCTGGACTCTCACCATGGCAACATTGCTGGACTCTCACCATGGCAACATTGCTGGACTCTCACCATGGCAACATTGCTGGACTCTCACCATGGCAACATTGCTGGACTCTCACCATGGCAATGGCAACATTGCTGGACTCTCACCATGGCAACATTGCTGGACTCTCACCATGGACTGTCACCATGGCAACATTGCTGGACTCTCACCATGGCAACATTGCTGGACTCTCACCATGGCAACATTGCTGGACTCTCACCATGGCAACATTGCTGGACTCTCACCATGGCAACATTGCTGGACTCTCACCATGGCAACATTGCTGGACTCTCACCATGGCAACATTGCTGGACTCTCACCATGGCAACATTGCTGGACTCTCACCATGGCAACATTGCTGGACTCTCACCATGGCAACATTGCTGGACTCTCACCATGGCAACATTGCTGGACTCTCACCATGGCAACATTGCTGGACTCTCACCATGGCAACATTGCTGGACTCTCACCATGGCAACATTGCTGGACTCTCACCATGGCAACATTGCTGGACTCTCACCATGGCAACATTGCTGGACTCTCACCATGGCAACATTGCTGGACTCTCACCATGGCAACATTGCTGGACTCTCACCATGGCAACATTGCTGGACTCTCACCATGGCAACATTGCTGGACTCTCACCATGGCAACATTGCTGGACTCTCACCATGGCAACATTGCTGGACTCTCACCATGGCAACATTGCTGGACTCTCACCATGGCAACATTGCTGGACTCTCACCATGGCAACATTGCTGGACTCTCACCATGGCAACATTGCTGGACTCTCACCATGGCAACATTGCTGGACTCTCACCATGGCAACATTGCTGGACTCTCACCATGGCAACATTGCTGGACTCTCACCATGGCAACATTGCTGGACTCTCACCATGGCAACATTGCTGGACTCTCACCATGGCAACATTGCTGGACTCTCACCATGGCAACATTGCTGGACTCTCACCATGGCAACATTGCTGGACTCTCACCATGGCAACATTGCTGGACTCTCACCATGGCAACATTGCTGGACTCTCACCATGGCAACATTGCTGGACTCTCACCATGGCAACATTGCTGGACTCTCACCATGGCAACATTGCTGGACTCTCACCATGGCAACATTGCTGGACTCTCACCATGGCAACATTGCTGGACTCTCACCATGGTAACATTGCTGGACTCTCACCATGGCAACATTGCTGGATTCTCACCATGGCAACATTGCTGGACTCTCACCATGGCAACATTGCTGGACTCTCACCATGGCAACATTGCTGGACTCTCACCATGGCAACATTGCTGGACTCTCACCATGGCCATTGCTGGACTCTCACCATGGCAACATTGCTGGACTCTCACCATGGCAACATTGCTGGACTCTCACCATGGCAACATTGCTGGACTCATCACATTGCTTCACTCTCACCATGGCAACATTGCTGGACTCTCACCATGGCAACATTGCTGGACTCTCACCATGGTAACATTGCTGGACTCTCATCATGGCAACATTGCTGGACTCTCATGGCAACATTGCTGGCAATGGCAACATTGCTGGACTCTCACCATGGCAACATTGCTGGACTCTCACCATGGCAACATTGCTGGACTCTCACCATTGCTGGACTCTCACCATGGCAACATTGCTGGACTCTCACCATGGCAACATTGCTGGACTCTCACCATGGCAATATTGCTGGACTCTCACCATGGCAACATTGCTGGACTCTCACCATGGCAACATTGCTGGACTCTCACCATGGCAACATTGCTGGACTCTCACCATTGCTGGACTCTCACCATGGCAACATTGCTGGACTCTCACCATGGCAACATTGCTGGACTCTCACCATGGCAACATTGCTGGACTCTCACCATGGCAACATTGCTGGACTCTCACCATGGCAATATTGCTGGACTCTCACCATGGCAACATTGCTGGACTCTCACCATGGCAACATTGCTGGACTCTCACCATGGCAATATTGCTGGACTCTCACCATGGCAACATTGCTGGACTCTCACCATGGCAACATTGCTGGACTCTCACCATGGCAACATTGCTGGACTCTCACCATGGCAACATTGCTGGACTCTCACCATGGCAACATTGCTGGACTCTCACCATGGCAACATTGCTGGACTCTCACCATGGCAACATTGCTGGACTCTCACCATGGCAACATTGCTGGACTCTCACCATGGCAACATTGCTGGACTCTCACCATGGCAACATTGCTGGACTCTCACCAACATTGCTGGACTCTCACAACATGGCACCATGGCATTGCTGGACTCTCACCATGGCAACATTGCTGGACTCTCACCATGGCAACATTGCTGGACTCTCACCATGGCAACATTGCTGGACTCTCACCATGGCAACATTGCTGGACTCTCACCATGGCAACATTGCTGGACTCTCACCATGGCAACATTGCTGGACTCTCACCATGGCAACATTGCTGGACTCTCACCATGGCAACATTGCTGGACTCTCACCATGGCAACATTGCTGGACTCTCACCATGGCAACATTGCTGGACTCTCACCATGGCAACATTGCTGGACTCTCACCATGGCAACATTGCTGGACTCTCACCATGGCAACATTGCTGGACTCTCACCATGGCAACATTGCTGGACTCTCACCATGGCAACATTGCTGGACTCTCACCATGGCAACATTGCTGGACTCTCACCATGGCAACATTGCTGGACTCTCACCATGGCAACATTGCTGGACTCTCACCATGGCAACATTGCTGGACTCTCACCATGGCAACATTGCTGGACTCTCACCATGGCAACATTGCTGGACTCTCACCATGGCAACATTGCTGGACTCTCACCATGGCAACATTGCTGGACTCTCACCATGGCAACATTGCTGGACTCTCACCATGGCAACATTGCTGGACTCTCACCATGGCAACATTGCTGGACTCTCACCATGGCAACATTGCTGGACTCTCACCATGGCAACATTGCTGGACTCTAACCATGGCATTGCTGGACTCTCACCATGGCAACATTGCTGGACTCTCACCATGGCAATATTGCTGGACTCTCACCATGGCAACATTGCTGGACTCTCACCATGGCAACATTGCTGGACTCTCACCATGGCAACATTGCTGGACTCTCACCATGGCAACATTGCTGGACTCTCACCATGGCAACATTGCTGGACTCTCACCATGGCAACATTGCTGGACTCTCACCATGGCCATTGCTGGACTCTCACCATGGCAACATTGCTGGCAACAGTGCTGGACTCTCACCATGGCAACATTGCTGGACTCTCACCATGGCAACATTGCTGGACTCTCACCATGGCAACATTGCTGGACTCTCACCATGGCAACATTGCTGGACTCTCACCATGGCAACATTGCTGGACTCTCACCATGGCAACATTGCTGGACTCTCACCATGGCAACATTGCTGGACTCTCACCATGGCAACATTGCTGGACTCTCACCATGGCAACATTGCTGGACTCTCACCATGGCAACATTGCTGGACTCTCACCATGGCAACATTGCTGGACTCTCACCATGGCAATATTGCTGGACTCTCATGGCAACATTGCTGGACTCTCAATGGCATTGCTGGACTCTCTCCATGGCAACATTGCTGGACTCTCACCATGGCAACATTGCTGGACTCTCACCATGGCAACATTGCTGGACTCTCACCATGGCAACATTGCTGGACTCTCACCATGGCAACATTGCTGGACTCTCACCATGGCAACATTGCTGGACTCTCACCATGGCAACATTGCTGGACTCTCACCATGGCAATATTGCTGGACTCTCACCATGGCAACATTGCTGGACTCTCACCATGGCAACATTGCTGGACTCTCACCATGGCAACATTGCTGGACTCTCACCATGGCAACATTGCTGGACTCTCACCATGGCAACATTGCTGGACTCTCACCATGGCAACATTGCTGGACTCTCACCATGGCAACATTGCTGGACTCTCACCATGGCAACATTGCTGGACTCTCACCATGGCAACATTGCTGGACTCTCACCATGGCAACATTGCTGGACTCTCACCATGGCAATGGCAACATTGCTGGACTCTCACCATGGCAACATTGCTGGACTCTCACCATGGCAACATTGCTGGACTCTCACCATGGCAACATTGCTGGACTCTCACCATGGCAACATTGCTGGACTCTCACCATGGCAACATTGCTGGACTCTCACCATGGCAACATTGCTGGACTCTCACCATGGCAACATTGCTGGACTCTCACCATGGCAACATTGCTGGACTCTCACCATGGCAACATTGCTGGACTCTCACCATGGCAACATTGCTGGACTCTCACCATGGCAACATTGCTGGACTCTCACCATGGCAACATTGCTGGACTCTCACCATGGCAACATTGCTGGACTCTCACCATGGCAACATTGCTGGACTCTCACCATGGCAACATTGCTGGACTCTCACCATGGCAACATTGCTGGACTCTCACCATGGCAACATTGCTGGACTCTCACCATGGCAACATTGCTGGACTCTCACCATGGCAACATTGCTGGACTCTCACCATGGCAACATTGCTGGACTCTCACCATGGCAACATTGCTGGACTCTCACCATGGCAACATTGCTGGACTCTCACCATGGCAACATTGCTGGACTCTCACCATGGCAACATTGCTGGACTCTCACCATGGCAACATTGCTGGACTCTCACCATGGCAACATTGCTGGACTCTCACCATGGCAACATTGCTGGACTCTCACCATGGCAACATTGCTGGACTCTCACCATGGCAATGGCATTGCTGGACTCTCACCATGGCAACATTGCTGGACTCTCACCATGGCAACATTGCTGGACTCTCACCATGGCAACATTGCTGGACTCTCACCATGGCAACGCTGCTGGACTCTCACCATGGCAATATTGCTGGACTCTCACCATGGCAACATTGCTGGACTCTCACCATGACAACATTGCTGGACTCTCACCATGGCAACATTGCTGGACTCTCACCATGGCAACATTGCTGGACTCTCACCATGGCAACATTGCTGGACTCTCACCATGGCAACATTGCTGGACTCTCACCATGGCAACATTGCTGACTCTCACCATGGACTCTCACCATGGCAACATTGCTGGACTCTCACCATGGCAACATTGCTGGACTCTCACCATGGCAACATTGCTGGACTCTCACCATGGCAACATTGCTGGACTCTCACCATGGCAACATTGCTGGACTCTCACCATGGCAACATTGCTGGACTCTCAACATGGCAACATTGCTGGACTCTCACCATGGCAACATTGCTGGACTCTCACCATGGCAACATTGCTGGACTCTCACCATGGCAACATTGCTGGACTCTCACCATGGCAACATTGCTGGACTCTCACCATGGCAACATTGCTGGACTCTCACCATGGCAACATTGCTGGACTCTCACCATGGCAACATTGCTGGACTCTCACCATGGCAACATTGCTGGACTCTCACCATGGCAACATTGCTGGACTCTCACCATGGCAACATTGCTGGACTCTCACCATGGCAACATTGCTGGACTCTCACCATGGCAACATTGCTGGACTCTCACCATGGCAACATTGCTGGACTCTCACCATGGCAACATTGCTGGACTCTCACCATGGCAATATTGCTGGACTCTCACCATGGCACCATGGCAATATTGCTGGACTCTCACCATGGCAATATTGCTGGACTCTCACCATGGCAACATTGCTGGACTCTCACCATGGCAATATTGCTGGACTCTCACCATGGCAACATCGTTGGACTCTCACCATGGCAATATTGCTGGACTCTCACCATGGCAACATTGCTGGACTCTCACCATGGCAACATTGCTGGACTCTCACCATGGCAACATTGCTGGACTCTCACCATGGCAACATTGCTGGACTCTCACCATGGCAACATTGCTGGACTCTCACCATGGCAACATTGCTGGACTCTCACCATGGCAACATTGCTGGACTCTCACCATGGCAACATTGCTGGACTCTCACCATGGCAACATTGCTGGACTCTCACCATGGCAACATTGCTGGACTCTCACCATGGCAACATTGCTGGACTCTCACCATGGCAACATTGCTGGACTCTCACCATGGCAACATTGCTGGACTCTCACCATGGCAACATTGCTGGACTCTCACCATGGCAACATTGCTGGACTCTCACCATGGCAACATTGCTGGACTCTCACCATGGCAACATTGCTGGACTCTCACCATGGCAACATTGCTGGACTCTCACCATGGCAACATTGCTGGACTCTCACCATGGCAACATTGCTGGACTCTCACCATGGCAACATTGCTGGACTCTCACCATGGCAACATTGCTGGACTCTCACCATGGCAACATTGCTGGACTCTCACCATGGCAACATTGCTGGACTCTCACCATGGCAATATTGCTGGACTCTCACCATGGCAACATTGCTGGACTCTCACCATGGCAACATTGCTGGACTCTCACCATGGCAACATTGCTGGACTCTCACCATGGCAACATTGCTGGACTCTCACCATGGCAACATTGCTGGACTCTCACCATGGCAACATTGCTGGACTCTCACCATGGCAACATTGCTGGACTCTCACCATGGCAACATTGCTGGACTCTCACCATGGCAACATTGCTGGACTCTCACCATGGCAACATTGCTGGACTCTCAATGGCAACATTGCTGGACTCTCACCATGGCAACATTGCTGGACTCTCACCATGGCAACATTGCTGGACTCTCACCATGGCAACATTGCTGGACTCTCACCATGGCAACATTGCTGGACTCTCACCATGGCCATTGCTGGCACCATGGCAACATTGCTGGACTCTCACCATGGCAACATTGCTGGACTCTCACCATGGCAACATTGCTGGACTCTCACCATGGCAACATTGCTGGACTCTCACCATGGCAACATTGCTGGACTCTCACCATGGCAACATTGCTGGACTCTCACCATGGCAATATTGCTGGACTCTCACCACATTGCTGGACTCTCACCATGGCAACATTGCTGGACTCTCACCATGGCAACATTGCTGGACTCTCACCATGGCAACATTGCTGGACTCTCACCATGGCAACATTGCTGGACTCTCACCATGGCAACATTGCTGGACTCTCACCATGGCAACATTGCTGGACTCTCACCATGGCAACATTGCTGGACTCTCACCATGGCAACATTGCTGGACTCTCACCATTGCTGGCACCATGGCATTGCTGGACTCTCACCATGGCAACATTGCTGGACTCTCATAATGGCAACGCTGCTGGACTCTCACCATGGCAACATTGCTGGACTCTCATAATGGCAACGCTGCTGGACTCTCACCATGGCAACATTGCTGGACTCTCACCATGGCAACATTGCTGGACTCTCACCATGGCAACATTGCTGGACTCTCACCATGGCAACATTGCTGGACTCTCACCATGGCAACATTGCTGGACTCTCACCATGGCAACATTGCTGGACTCTCACCATGGCAATATTGCTGGACTCTCACTCTCACCATGGCAACATTGCTGGACTCTCACATGGCATTGCTGGACTCTCACCATGGCAATATTGCTGGACTCTCACCATGGCAACATTGCTGGACTCTCACCATGGCAACATTGCTGGACTCTCACCATGGCAACATTGCTGGACTCTCACCATGGCAACATTGCTGGACTCTCACCATGGCAACATTGCTGGACTCTCACCATGGCAACATTGCTGGACTCTCACCATGGCAACATTGCTGGACTCTCACCATGGCAACATTGCTGGACTCTCACCATGGCAACATTGCTGGACTCTCACCATGGCAACATTGCTGGACTCTCACCATGGCAACATTGCTGGACTCTCACCATGGCAACATTGCTGGACTCTCACCATGGACTCTCACCAACATTGCTGGACTCTCACCATGGCCATTGCTGGCAACATTGCTGGACTCTCACCATGGCAAATTGCTGGACTCTCACCATGGCAATATTGCTGACTCTCACCATGGCAACATTGCTGGACTCTCACCATGGCAATGGCATTGCTTGACTCTCACCATGGCAACATTGCTGGACTCTCACCATGGCAACATTGCTGGACTCTCACCATGGCAACATTGCTGGACTCTCACCATGGCAACATTGCTGGACTCTCACCATGGCAACATTGCTGGACTCTCACCATGGCAACATAGCTGGACTCTCACCATGCAACATTGCTGACTCTCACCATGGCAACATTGCTGGACTCTCACCATGGCAATATTGCTGGACTCTCACCATGGCAACATGGACTCTCACCATGGCAATATTGCTGGACTCTCACCATGGCAACATTGCTGGACTCTCACCATGGCAATTGCTGGATTGCTGGACTCTCACCATTGCAACATTGCTGGACTCTCACCATGGCAACATTGCTGGACTCTCACCATGGCAACATTGCTGGACTCTCACCATGGCAACATTGCTGGACTCTCACCATGGCAACATTGCTGGACTCTCACCATGGCAACATTGCTGGACTCTCACCATGACAACATTGCTGGACTCTCACCATGGCAACATTGCTGGACTCTCATGGCAACATGGCATTGCTGGACTCTCACCATGGCAACATTGCTGGACTCTCACCATGTCAACATTGCTGGACTCTCACCATGGCAACATTGCTGGACTCTCACCATGGCCATTGCTGGACTCTCACCATGGCAACATTGCTGGACTCTCACCATGGCAACATTGCTGGCAACATTGCTGGACTCTCACCATGGCAACATTGCTGGACTCTCACCATGGCAACATTGCTGGACTCTCACCATGGCAATATTGCTGGACTCTCACCATGGCAACATTGTTGGACTCTCACCATGGCAATTGCTGGACTCTCACCATGGCAACTGGACTCTCATGGCCATGGACTCTCACCATGGCATTGCTGGACTCTCACCATGGCAACATTGCTGGACTCTCACCATGGCAACATTGCTGGACTCTCACCATGGCAACATTGCTGGACTCTCACCATGGCAACATTGCTGGACTCTCACCATGGCAATATTGCTGGACTCTCACCATGGCAACATTGCTGGACTCTCACCATGGCAACATTGCTGGACTCTCACCATGGCAACATTGCTGGACTCTCACCATGGCAACATTGCTGGACTCTCACCATGGCAACATTGCTGGACTCTCACCATGGCAACATTGCTGGACTCTCACCATGGCAACATTGCTGGACTCTCACCATGGCAACATTGCTGGACTCTCACCATGGCAACATTGCTGGACTCTCACCATGGCAACATTGCTGGACTCTCACCATGGCAATTTTACTGGACTCTCACCATGGCAACATTGCTGGACTCTCACCATGGCAACATTGCTGGACTCTCACCATGGCACTCTCACCATTGCTGGACTCTCACCATGGCAACATTGCTGGACTCTCACCATGGCAACATTGCTGGACTCTCACCATGGCAACATTGCTGGACTCTCACCATGGCAACATTGCTGGACTCTCACCATGGCAACATTGCTGGACTCTCACCATGGCAACATTGCTGGACTCTCACCATGGCAACATTGCTGGACTCTCACCATCTCAACATTGCTGGACTCTCACCATGGCAACATTGCTGGACTCTCACCATGGCAACATTGCTGGACTCTCACCATGGCAACTTTGCTGGACTCTCAACATGGCAACATTGCTGGACTCTCACCATGGCAACATTGCTGGATCACCATGCTGGACTCTCACCATGGCAACATTGCTGGACTCTCACCATGGCAACATTGCTGGACTCTCACCATGGCAACATTGCTGGACTCTCACCATGGCAACATTGCACTCTCACCATGGCATTGCTGGACTCTCACCATGGCAACATTGCTGGACTCTCACCATGGCAACATTGCTGGACTCTCACCATGGCAAAATTGCTGGACTCTCACCATGGCAACATTGCTGGACTCTCACCATGGCAACATTGCTGGACTCTCACCATGGCAACATTGCTGGACTCTCACCATGGCAACATTGCTGGACTCTCACCATGGCAACATTGCTGGACTCTCACCATGGCAACATTGCTGGAACATTGCTGGACTCTCACCATGGCAACATTGCTGGACTCTCACCATGGCAACATTGCTGGACTCTCACCATGGCAACATTGCTGGACTCTCACCATGGCAACATTGCTGGACTCTCACCATGGCAACATTGCTGGACTCTCACCATGGCAACATTGCTGGACTCTCACCATGGCAACATTGCTGGACTCTCACCATGGCAACATTGCTGGACTCTCACCATGGCAACATTGCTGGACTCTCACCATGGCAACATTGCTGGACTCTCACCATGGCAACATTGCTGGACTCTCACCATGGCAACATTGCTGGACTCTCACCATGGCAACATTGCTGGACTCTCACCATGGCAACATTGCTGGACTCTCACCATGGCAACATTGCTGGACTCTCACCATGGCAACATTGCTGGACTCTCACCATGGCAACATTGCTGGACTCTCACCATGGCAACATTGCTGGACTCTCACCATGGCAACATTGCTGGACTCTCACTATGGAAAATTTCCTGTAACACAACCTTGCAACATTGCTGGACTCTCACCATGGCAACATTGCTGGACTCTCACCATGGCAACATTGCTGGACTCTCACCATGGCAACATTGCTGGACTCTCACCATGGCAACATTGCTGGACTCTCACCATGGCAACATTGCTGGACTCTCACCATGGCAACATTGCTGGACTCTCACCATGGCAACATTGCTGGACTCTCACCATGGCAACATTGCTGGACTCTCACCATGGCAACATTGCTGGACTCTCACCATGGCAACATTGCTGGACTCTCACCATGGCAACATTGCTGGACTCTCACCATGGCAACATTGCTGGACTCTCACCATGGCAACATTGCTGGACTCTCACCATGGCAACATTGCTGGACTCTCACCATGGCAACATTGCTGGACTCTCACCATGGCAACATTGCTGGACTCTCACCATGGCAACATTGCTGGACTCTCACCATGGCAACATTGCTGGACTCTCACCATGGCAACATTGCTGGACTCTCACCATGGCAACATTGCTGGACTCTCACCATGGCAACATTGCTGGACTCTCACCATGGCAACATTGCTGGACTCTCACCATGGCAACATTGCTGGACTCTCACCATGGCAACATTGCTGGACTCTCACCATGGCAACATTGCTGGACTCTCACCATGGCAACATTGCTGGACTCTCACCATGGCAACATTGCTGGACTCTCACCATGGCAACATTGCTGGACTCTCACCATGGCAACATTGCTGGACTCTCACCATGGCAACATTGCTGGACTCTCACCATGGCAACATTGCTGGACTCTCACCATGGCAACATTGCTGGACTCTCACCATGGCAACATTGCTGGACTCTCACCATGGCAACATTGCTGGACTCTCACCATGGCAACATTGCTGGACTCTCACCATGGCAACATTGCTGGACTCTCACCATGGCAACATTGCTGGACTCTCACCATGGCAACATTGCTGGACTCTCACCATGGCAACATTGCTGGACTCTCACCATGGCAACATTGCTGGACTCTCACCATGGCAACATTGCTGGACTCTCACCATGGCAACATTGCTGGACTCTCACCATGGCAACATTGCTGGACTCTCACCATGGCAACATTGCTGGACTCTCACCATGGCAACATTGCTGGACTCTCACCATGGCAACATTGCTGGACTCTCACCATGGCAACATTGCTGGACTCTCACCATGGCAACATTGCTGGACTCTCACCATGGCAACATTGCTGGACTCTCACCATGGCAACATTGCTGGACTCTCACCATGGCAACATTGCTGGACTCTCACCATGGCAACATTGCTGGACTCTCACCATGGCAACATTGCTGGACTCTCACCATGGCAACATTGCTGGACTCTCACCATGGCAACATTGCTGGACTCTCACCATGGCAACATTGCTGGACTCTCACCATGGCAACATTGCTGGACTCTCACCATGGCAACATTGCTGGACACTCACCATGGCAACATTGCTGGACTCTCACCATGGCAACATTGCTGGACTCTCACCATGGCAACATTGCTGGACTCTCACCATGGCAACATTGCTGGACTCTCACCATGGCAACATTGCTGGACTCTCACCATGGCATCATTGCTGTACTCTCACCATGGCAACATTGCTGTACTCTCACCATGGCAACATTGCTGGACTCTCACCATGGCAACATTGCTGGACTCTCACCATGACAACATTGCTGGACTCTCACCATGGCAACATTGCTGGACACTCACCATGGCAACATTGCTGGACTCTCACCATGGCAACATTGCTGGACTCTCACCATGGCAACATTGCTGGACTCTCACCATGGCAACATTGCTGGACTCTCACCATGGCAACATTGCTGGACTCTCACCATGGCAACATTGCTGGACTCTCACCATGGCAACATTGCTGGACTCTCACCATGGCAACATTGCTGGACTCTCACCATGGCAACATTGCTGGACTCTCACCATGGCAATAATCTTCCACAGTTAAGACAACTTTCTCTGTGAATTATCATATTCAATATCGAGCGCTAAACCCACAAGGGTCGTTCAGTTTCACGGTGAGTAACACAATTTGTTTTCCGGAGTGTTGATCCTGTTATAACGTCCCTGTTATAACGTCCCTGTTATAACGTCCCTGTTATAACGTCCTTGTTATAACGTCCTTGTTATAACGTCCCTGTTATAACGTCCCTGTTATAACGTCCCTGTTATAACGTCCCTGTTATAACGTCCCTGTTATAACGTCCCTGTTATAACGTCCCTGTTATAACGTCCCTGTTATAACGTCCCTGTTATAACGTCCCTGTTATAACGTCCCTGTTATAACGTCCCTGTTATAACGTCCCTGTTATAACGTCGCTGTTATAACGTCCCTGTTATAACGTCCCTGTTATAACGTCCCTGTTATAACGTCGCTGTTATAACGTCCCTGTTATAACGTCCCTGTTATAACGTCCCTGTTATAACGTCCCTGTTATAACGTCCCTGTTATAACGTCCCTGTTATAACGTCCCTGTTATAACGTCCCTGTTATAACGTCCCTGTTATAACGTCCCTGTTATAACGTCCCTGTTATAACGTCCCTGTTATAACGTCCCTGTTATAACGTCCCTGTTATAACGTCCCTGTTATAACGTCCCTGTTATAACGTCCCTGTTATAACGTCCCTGTTATAACGTCCCTGTTATAACGTCCCTGTTATAACGTCCCTGTTATAACGTCCCTGTTATAACGTCCCTGTTATAACGTCCCTGTTATAACGTCCCTGTTATAACGTCCCTGTTATAACGTCCCTGTTATAACGTCCCTGTTATAACGTCCCTGTTATAACGTCCCTGTTATAACGTCCCTGTTATAACGTCCCTGTTATAACGTCCCTGTTATAACGTCCCTGTTATAACGTCCCTGTTATAACGTCCCTGTTATAACGTCCCTGTTATAACGTCCCTGTTATAACGTCCCTGTTATAACGTCCCTGTTATAACGTCCCTGTTATAACGTCCCTGTTATAACGTCCCTGTTATAACGTCCCTGTTATAACGTCCCTGTTATAACGTCCCTGTTATAACGTCGCTGTTATAACGTCCCTGCTATAACGTCCCTGCTATAACGTCCCTGTTATAACGTCCCTGTTATAACGTCCCTGTTATAACGTCCCTGTTATAACGTCCCTGTTATAACGTCCCTGTTATAACGTCCCTGTTATAACGTCCCTGTTATAACGTCCCTGTTATAACGTCCCTGTTATAACGTCCCTGTTATAACGTCCCTGCTATAACGTCCCTGTTATAACGTCCCTGCTATAACGTCCCTGCTATAACGTCCCTGTTATAACGTCCCTGTTATAACGTCCCTGTTATAACGTCGCTGTTATAACGTCCCTGTTATAACGTCGCTGTTATAACGTCCCTGCTATAACGTCCCTGCTATAACGTCCCTGTTATAACGTCCCTGTTATAACGTCCCTGTTATAACGTCCCTGTTATAACGTCCCTGTTATAACGTCCCTGCTATAACGTCCCTGCTATAACGTCCCTTTTATAACGTCCCTGCTATAACGTCCCTGCTATAACGTCCCTGCTATAACGTCCCTGTTATAACGTCCCTGCTATAACGTCCCTGTTATAACGTCCCTGCTATAACGTCCCTGCTATAACGTCCCTGTTATAACGTCCCTGCTATAACGTCCCTGTTATAACGTCCCTGCTATAACGTCCCTGTTATAACGTCCCTGTTATAACGTCCCTGTTATAACGTCCCTGCTATAACGTCCCTGCTATAACGTCCCTGTTATAACGTCCCTGCTATAACGTCCCTGCTATAACGTCCCTGCTATAACGTCCCTGTTATAACGTCCCTGCTATAACGTCCTTGTTATAACGTCCCTGCTATAACGTCCCTGCTATAACGTCCCTGTTATAACGTCCCTGCTATAACGTTCCTGTTATAACGTCCCTGCTATAACGTCCCTGTTATAACGTCCCTGTTATAACGTCTTAACAAACAACTGTAGTGTGGTTCTTATAGCGATCACTTGTTAATATCTTATTTAATAACAACTTTATCTTGTATTTTCAACAGTCGTCAAGACACTTCCTGGATAAAGAAAATGAGTGACTTCGTGATCTCTGAGGAAAGATTCTGGCTCACGTGGCGAGGCATTCCCTGGCTCACGTGGCGAGGCATTCCCTGGCTCACGTGGCGAGGCATTCCCTGGCTCACGTGGCGAGGCATTCCCTTGCCCTCGTGTGAAGGCATTCCCTGGTCTGCGTGGCGAGGCATTAGCTTGCCCGCGTGAGTAAGGCACTGCATGGCCAGATTGGCAAGGCATTTGATGGGTTGCGTGGCGAGGCATTCCCTGACCCGCGTGGCGAGGCATTCCCTGGCCTGCGTGGCAAGGAATTCTCTGGTCCGCGTGGCGAGGCATTCCCTGGCCTGCGTGGCGAGACAGTCCCTGGCCCACGTGGAAATGCATTCTCTCGCCCGCATTTCGAGGCATTCCCTGGCTCGGGTGGCGAGGCATTCCCTGGCCTTCGTGTGGTGGCATTCCGTGACCCGCATGTCAAGGCATTCCCTGGCCCGCGTGGCGAAGCATTACCTGGCTCGCGGGTCGAGGCATTCCCTGGCCCGCGTGGCGAGGCATTCCCTGGCCCTCGTGGCGAGGCATTCCCTGGCCCGCGTAGCGAGGCATTCCCTTTAAACAAGATGAAAGGTAAACAGATGTGTGTAGTGTACTTGATAAACAGTCGACAGCAATTGCGTTCCAGGAATCTTTCCAGCCATATTGTCTCATGAGAATGAGTGCGTTCGTGGAGCCCTACCAGCCATGTTGTCTCATAACAGTAAGTGCGTTCCAGGAACCCTACCAGCCATGTTGTGTCATGAGACAGTGAGTGCGTTCCAGGAACCCTACTAGCCATGTTGTCTCATGAGATAGTGAGTGCGTTCCAGAAGCCTACCAGCCATGTTGTTTCATGCGACAACTGAAAAGCAACCTTGTAATATTTCAGTTGGTAAATAGACTGTCCCCTTTCTCCCCGACTCGCTCACTTTCTCCGTCTTTCAATCTTTACCTCAGTCTTTCTTTGTCCCTGACTATCTGTCTTTTTTAATACAAGGGTTTTCAACAGGGTCTTTGCGTTACAGAATGGATATAAATTAGTTAGAAAACATTCAGCGAAGAATGTCAAAATTAATACATATCATTAGAAATCTTCCTTATGAAGAAAGATTGAAGACCTTTTTTCTGGTTCATCTCAAAAGGGAGGATGTTAATTTTTCCTAAGGGCTGGTGCTTAACTGGGCAATTGGACTTGGCGTGGCCCAGTTTATGACAACAGTCAAACCATACCACGGGCGGGGTTAGAATCCGTGATTAGAGTCATGAAACTTCAGACCGACGCGTTAGCCACTGGACCAGCTAGCCACAATAAGATTTATCCAACTACGTATATTTATACACCATAGGAAGGTTAGCATAAGCACCACTGTGATCACAAATGCAAGGTTACACAGACAAATCTTCGGCTAGCATGGTCGTGATGAACTCTAGCTCAAGTCCCCTCAAAGCCATCAACATGACTCACGAAATCGTAACCGTAATGATTATGATTTCGTTAGTTGGGAGGCAGTCTGTGTGGAAGTGTGACATACGCCGAATAAATTGTAACATACTCTTTGTATAACACAACAAACATCATCCAGGGCTCCCAGTACCAACATTGGCCTCCCTGACATCATCCAGGGCTCCCAGTACCAACATTGGCCTCCCTGACATCATCCAGGGCTCCCAGTACCAACATTGGCCTCCCTGACATCATCCAGGGCTCCCAGTACCAACATTGGCCTCCCTGACATCATCCAGGGCTCCCAGTACCAACATTGGCCTCCCTGACATCATCCAGGGCTCCCAGTACCAACATTGGCCTCCCTGACATCATCCAGGGCTCCCAGTACCAACATTGGCCTCCTTGACATTATCCAGGGCTCCCAGTACCAACATTGGCCTCCCTGACATTGCAGCAGGTGAAGAATATTTAACCCTACAGGACCCTGATGTGCATAAAGCTGCTATGCCATTTCCACAGGGCTCAGCAGAAGGTTTCACCGGTTTAAGGCCACAACACTTAAAATAAATGTTCAGTCCAACACTTGGTAATGTTTCAGAGAGGTTACTGTCTGAACTCACTAAATTTCCTAATGTGTGCCTGGCTGGTAGTGTCCCTGAGGCCATTAGACCCCTCTTCATCGGTGCCTTACTTTGTGCCCTCCGGAAAAAGGATGGAGGAATCTGGCTTATTGCAGTGAGTAAACACCCTTTGGTGCATAGTCACTATGGCTGCAGTAAGAATGGTGAGCGAAGAGGCTGCCGCGGTGTTGAAACCAACTCAGCTCGGTTTGGTGTTCAACAAGGCTGTGAAGTAGCTGCCCATGCAGCACGAGTATATATCAACAACATATCAGATGAAAAAGCCTTGATCAAACTGGATTTTTCCAATGCTTTCAATTTGGTCAAAAGAGATGCTGCTCTCCAAGCAGTTTCTAGACACTTCCCTTCCCCTCTACACCTTCATTAAATAGTGTTATAGTGTGACTTCTAAAGTATTGTTTGGTGACCATGAAATTTACTGTTGTGAGGGTGTGCAACAAGGAGACCTCTTCGTCCCCTTTCTATTCTGTTTGGTCATCAACGAGGACACAGAAGCGCTTTTCATCATCTTGGATGATGGTACCCTAGCTGGCACTACAGAATCTTTCCTAGAGGACATAAGAAAAATTAGACACAGGAGAGAGCCTGGGCCTATCTTTAAAACCCACCAAATGTGAAATAGTTTCTACGAATCGACAGACGATCTAGAATATTAGTGCTGTTTTATCAGGATCACGATCCATTGATACTGCCAACAGCACTCTCCTTGGTGCTCCTCTTGGGCCCATTGCCATTGATCTGATTCTAGAAAAGAAAATCTCAGACCTCAGGAAGATGCAATGCAGGATGCAAGACATTGACTCACATGTTGCCATCTACCTACTCATCAAGTGCCTCTCCATCCCATAAGTTACCTACTTCCTGAGATGCTCCCCAGCCTTCAGGAGTCCGAAACTCAAGGAATGTGACTCCCTTCTTAAGGCCACACTAGAAAGTATATTGAATCTTTCCCTTGAAGAAGAGTGGTTGCAAGCTTCACTTCTAGTCAGGCTTGGGGGACTGGGAGTACGCAAATCCCCCAAGATTCCCCTTCCAGCTTTCCTATCCTCTTCCATATCATCAAACGAGTTAATAAAGCAAATCGTTTCAGACAACTTCAGTGATTCAGCAAGAATACGGGATCCCAATTATGCCAGTGTCATCACTGAATGGGAGATTCTCACTGCCCCAGCACCTAAACCTATTCCAGCACTGGCCTACAAACAGTCAGGTTAGGATCGTCCCATCACTGAAAACGTACTTGTCAATATGCTTAGGGATGTAACATCAGTCAGGGAGACTTCCTTTCTCCAAGCTGTGCATGCACAGCACTCTGGTAACTTCCTCCAAACAGTTCTCATTTCGGCAATGGGAACACGCCTCGATCCTAAGACTCTGTATTGCAGTGGCTCTCTGCCTTGCTGCCCCAAGTAACACGGAATACACGTGTTTTTGTGGAGATGGGCAAGATGACTAATATGGTCTACATGGTCTTAACTGCTCCAAAACCAAGGGTTGGCACACAAAACCCAATGAAGTCAACGACATTATAAAGCGAAGTCTTGATACAGCTGTATGCCCAGCCGAGAGAGAGTCCAAGTCACTAGCAGCTAACAAAACTCAAAACCCAGCAATCCGCTCTGATGGGATCATCTATCCTTGGAAGAACGGCAAGCTCTTAGCATGGGACTATACCTGCCTGTCAACGTTGGCTGACACCTACATCCATCACAGTGATGGGCGACAGGGAGGAGCTGCTGATCACAGGGAGGAGTAAAAGATTGGAGAGTAAAGAGACATAAGCCAACAGTATTAATTTGTCCCTGTGGGGTCAGAGACCTTGGGATCATGGGGCAAAAAACGCCACACGCTTCCTTAAAGAACTGGGTTCCAGACTCATCGACACAACCAGGGACCCGAAGGCGGCCACTTTCATGTTCCAGTGCCTCAGTGTGGCCATCCAGGGGGTAAATGCTTGCTGCATACTTGGTTTACCTGCGGCTTCGGCGGACCTGGAGGAGATTCGCAATCATTAACATTATGTGCCAAAGTGTTCATTTTTTTTGTCGGTGTATTCTGTTTATAAATAAAATACACATAGAATATGAGGTGTGGTAGGAGAATAATATATTCAAACAACTCCCGGGAAAACCTTGAGTTTTCCCTGAAGTACGTTAATTCTCTTCTATGAGGATTAGAGTCCCAATCCAGTTATATATATATATATATATATATATATATATATATATATATATATATATATATATATATATATATATATATATACATATATATATATATATATATATATATATATATATATATATATATATATATATATATATATATATATATATATATATATATATATATATATATATAATATAGGGAGGTACCACCTCTAGAACTGTTATAGGGGCCCTCATCCTCAGAGAAAAGAATAAACTTGCTTCAGGGAAAACTCAAGATTCTCCCTGAAGCTGTTTGAGAATTTTCTCCTACCACCCCCTATATTACACATATATATTTTATTTAAAGACGAAATACATTGACGAAACATTCACAAAAATATGATACAAAGTAAAACAACATAGGTAACTCAGAGCTACATCTCAAATACTTCGTCCAGCTGCCCTGCGGTGGGCCGCGTGCCCAGAATGCTGCAGGCATTTCCTCTCTGGATCGCAACACTGAGTCTCTGAAAGAGGAAGCTGGTCGCCCTATGGTCCTTGGTTTCTAAGATGAGCTTTTCACCCAGCTCTTTGAGGAACTTTAGAGCACACTTGCCCCATGCTCCAAGGGTCTCCGACCCTATTGGAATGAAGTTATAGCAAGGGGGAAGGTCTTCATATTTTCGGATCTTCTGGGTCTCCCTGTGGCTGGCAGCTCCACCCCCTTCCACTACAGAGTATGGCAAGTAGGTGTCTGCCAATGTGGCAGCACAGGTGTAGTCCCAGGCAATCTGCTTTCCATCCTTCCAGGGCAGCATAGTGGCTCCATCAGGACGCTTTTGACTTCCATCAGACCTCTGTACTTGGGGTTCCCGTTGAGCTGGGCAACGGGCTGTGGCGAGGCTTCTCTTTATTATGTCATTGATCTCCTCATGTCTGGCATACTTCCCTTCTGCTGTGTGACACACGAGACCATGGAGTCCGAATTGATCAGCTGTCGCCCTGCCGCAAATACACCTATGTTCGGAGAGGATGGGAGCGGCTAGGCGAAGAGCAACACCAATCCGAGTGGCCTGTGGGTCGAGACGGGTGCCCAGGGAGGAATTGGGAACAGCTAACAGGAAATCTCCTGAGTGTGGTGCCTTCACTGCCAGGAGACGAGCTTTGTTCTTTCCTGAAGCATTGGAGAGCATTGTGTTGGCGATTTTTTCCATGATCGGTTTGTCCCAGTGGGACTGTTTGTGCTGTTTGGGAGGAGCTGGTCTACTGGAGGAGTCTGTAAGGGTGTCCCACCGAATTGCTGCTTCAGTAAACCTGGGGTCTTGAGCTCCTACCAAGTCTCTCAAGCATTCGGGCACTATCTTCTTGACTAATGCACTGGAAGCCAAACACGAAGACAGAAAAGCAGGTAAAGCAACATGCGTTGCTTTACGCACCCCTATACCTCCCAGTCGCACTGGGAGGGTTGCCTGATCCCATTGCTCATCCTCTAGTGACAGGTTCAGTGCCTTCTTAAAAGTTGATCTCAGGTGTGCGTCATATTCATCGAGTGTTGGGTTGTCAAAAGAGG